>NC_057944.1:342811-595311 GCF_018555375.3 Anguilla rostrata
CTTGTTTCGTGGATTCAATTACTTTACTCTTCCCCTCACGCATCAGTGTGCACAAACACCCACCGCTCCGAACCCTTCCCTCTCTTCCATGGGACGCGCCGGGGATGTCTGCTGTCACCGCTCTTGTTCGCGATCGCTATCGAGCCACTGTCGATTGCTTTAAAAGCAGAGAGCGGGCTTAAGGGCATCCAGAGATGGGGTACAGAACATAAAGTCTACTATATACTATAGGGACTATATGCCGACGACCTGCTTTTATATGTGTACGACCTCCTGTCTAGTATCCCTCATATTCTCTCACTCTTGGAATCTTTTGGCGTGCTCTCCGGTTATAAATTAAATATCCAAAAAAGCGAATGTTTTCTTATTAACCAATTGGCAGCAGATTTACCAATGTCGTTAATACCTTTCAGACTATCTAACGTGGGATTTTAAATACCTGGGCATAGCTATTACTAGATCCATCCTCTCGCTACGGGAACAAAACCTTACGGCACAAACGGAAACAGTCAAATCTGACCTACAGAGGTGGAGCCGCCTACCGCTTTCTTTAGCGGGAAGGGTACAGACAATCAAAATGAACATTTTACCTAGGTACTTGTATATTTTCCAGTGTCTCCCTATCTTTTTACCTTGATCGTTTCTCGGATCTGTTGATAGCATTATATCCTCATTTATCTGGGCTGGTAAGCATGCGACAATTAGTAGAACCTTGCTACAGAAAAACAGGTTGCTAGGTGGGCTTGGCTTACTCAACCTCCTTGGCTACTACTGGGCCACCAATGCACACAAGGTCATGCTTTGGTTTGTTTCACCTCAGAATAGTTGGTATCAGATTGAGGCTGACTCATGCTCTTCATCTTCACCCCAAGCCCTAGCATGCAGCACCCTGCCCCTCTTCCCCTCACAATATACATCTAACCCCATTGTTATCGGCACTCTGAGAATCTGGGCACAGATTAGGCGTCACTTTGAGTGGCTTACTCTTCCCCAGGCGACCCATATTTGCAATAATAATTTATTTTTGCCTGCTGGAATTGACCCTAGATTTACCTCTCTAGATAGGAAAGGCATCCACTGCCTGGAAAGCTGGTACATAGACAGCCTGTTTGCCAGCTTCGATCAAGTGTGCGCAGCTTTCGATTTAGGCAGCTCTAATTTTTAAAGATATTTTCAGCTACAAGATTTTGCTAGAACCCACTCCCCCTGGTTCCCCCAAATCCCACCCCCCCAGGGGCCTAGATTTTGTACTTAGAGCTAGAACCTTACCCAAGGGCCATGTCTCCTACTTTTATGACCTCTTATCCCCAGCGGATGAGTCTATCATTAACAAGATCAGAGCCAACTGGGGGAATGAACTGCAGATTACCTTCTCTGATCATTTCTGGGGGAAAGCCCTAAGAGCTGTCAACTCATCCTCCAGCTGCACTAGGCTTAGCCTTATAAAATTCAAGGTACTTCATAGACTCCATTATAGCAAGGCTAAACTTTCCAGATTTTACCCAGACAGACTAGATGATAGATGTAACAGATGCTCTGGTCATGCCCCAAACTGATTTGATTCTGGCAATCATTTTTTGATGCGGTCTCAGAAATTTTAGGAATTGAAGTCCCTCCATCCCCTCATGTAGCTATCTTCGGTAGACCTCCAGATGAAGTCACTACAACAACTATCCAAACCAATGTTATCGCGTTCGCCTCTTTGATTGCCCATAGGAAAATTCTCCTTCAGTGGAAGTCCACCCTGTCACCTTCATTTAAATCTTGGCTGCTCGATACTCTGTCTCTCCTAAAACTGCAGAAAATTAAATTTACACTAAGAGGTTCCTCCGATCAATTATGAGACCACTGATCAATTATGTTGATCGGCTTCCCCCTGGTAGGGTGTCACAGTAATGGTGTGTCCTGTGCCTGCCTACATTGGGCGCGGGTCTTGCTGCCTGTCTGCCACACGGTCCCCGTATAAGATCTCTGTGTCTATGTGTATACGAAGGCTCTGCGTGTGCAGTAGTGTGCACGCTGAGTCTACTGGCTTTGCCTCCTGAACTTCGGATCTTCAATAGTCCAGTGTGACAGCTTGAATGTCAGCAACCACTAACTCTTCTTTCTTAGTGTTTGTTTAGGTGTCTGTATTATTATTATTATTATTATTATTTTTATTACTGTGTCTGTGTTTACTTAATTTAATTCCATGTTTAACTTGCCATATCTTCCATGTGTACCACACTGTCTCAATCTCATCAAAGAGGGCATCAGCAAAGCTAACACGCCTGGCGGAGATCTGCACTCTACTGAGTGCACTCTTGTAGTTTTTTTCTTATTTCATCATCAACATCATCACAATCATCATTCCTGTTATTGCTGTTGTTGTTGCTGCACTCGTCTTAGGCAACGTTTCACATAAATAAAAAATGCAAACGGACAGTCAGGTTAACAGAGTAGAAATTTATTTTTTTTATTCAGAGGGTGGAGGTTGGAGCATATATAATGCACGTGATGCTGCATTTCTGTTGGGAGGTAAAGCGCCACTGAGGAAATATTTGGCACTAGAGCCGCCGAACACGGTCTGGCTGAAAATAGCGCTAAGCATACGAACGACTGAGGAAAATGGAGTGTGAAGTGGAAGAAGGAGCAAATAAGGAAAAGTAAAAAGGAATTGAAAATGAAAAGAAAGATGAGAAATATGTAGTAGGAATGAAGGTGGAGCCCGGGTCTGGATGGGAAGCTAATGGCGTTTTTAATGACATCAATGAAATAGGGAGATTAGTGAAGGATATTGGGGACGTTAGAGCAGTGAGGGTAACGGGGGGGGGGGGGTTATAATCATTGTCAAAGAGACTGAGGGACAAAGCACTTAAAATTAAAAGATTTGGATTGACAGAAGTTATCTGTTTTTTAATGAGGGAAAGAGCACTACGAAAAGGGGTGATCAGTGGCGCCCCGGATTTGGTAGATGCTGACTGTTTCTTGGAGGTGGAGGGAGTTTTCGGGGCGAGGAGAATGAAAAGTTATCGGGAGGGGAAAGAACAAGAAAGTGGCTCAATACTATTAGAATTTGAAGGAGACTACCGGAGAGGATTTATTTAGACTATGTTAGTTACAGGGTGAGGGCATATGAAAGCGTTCTACTGAGGTGTTACTGGTGTCAGGATTATGGACACGTGGCAGCAGTTTGTAGAAGGGATCACAGGTGTAGAAGGTGTGGGAAAGATGGGTGTTTGGACGAGGAGTGCACGGTGTCTAAAGACCAGGCAATATGTTTTCACTGTGGGGGAAATCATGAAGTGGGGGCAAAACAGTGTGAAAGAAGGAAGAGGGAAAGTGAGGTAGAAAGAACACAAGTGCAAAACAAAATAACATGCTGAAGCAACGAAGAGAGTGAGGGCAGAAACCAGACTGTCATTGAGCACGGATAGCAAGTCTTCACCTACCACCTGCCAGAAGCCCTTGTAAAATTCTACTGGCAGCCATCAATTCCAGGGGCCTTCCCACTCGCCATGCCCTGAAGTGCTGTGTAGAGTTCCTGCTGAGATAGAAACCCCCCCAGATCCCCACTGGCATGAACGGTTGGAAGCCCGTCATGGGAAGCATTTGCTATCCCTGCCTCCCCTCTATATTCACTCAGGTAAAGCTCTGAAAAGAACTCCACTGCCCTCCGTCGGATTGCAGTAAGCTCTGTGAGCTCCTGACCTGTGGCGGATTTCAGACAGTGAATAAACCGACTCTGACCACTTTTCTTCTCTAAGCAAAAGAAAAACTTTGATGGGGCATCCATCTCTGCTACATTCTGGAACCTTGACAGCACGAGTGCTCCCTGAGCCTGTATGCCCAGCAGGTCAACTAATTACGTTTTTTTTGGCTTTGAGAACACCAATTGTTTCTCTTCCTCCAGAGGTCTCCACCAAAGTTTGGAGATCCTCTATTTCTCTCTCCAGAGCCTTCATAGACTCAGTGATGTCTCTTGTCACATTTAGAGTGTATTGCAGACACAACTGTTTAATCTGATTTTACCACAGTCCCACCATTGTTGTAAAGAGTTGAAACTATGTTTTCGCTTCTTCCATGTACCCCCAAAAAATTCAGAAACCTCCCTGAAATTAGAGTCCTTGTAGGAGTGTATTGTTGAAATGCCAGTAAGCACTCCCAGGCTTGAAAGATTGGATGGAAAAAGTCCCTGTCACTAAGCTGTGATCAGAAAAACCCACAGGGGTTATAAAACACTGTTTTACTGCATTACCTTGATATTCAAACACATATATCCTATCTAATCTAGCCATTGTGATTGAATTTCCTCTAGTGTGTGTCCAGGTGTACTGCCTATGCTGTCCATGGACACGCCTCCAGACATCACACAGCTCATGTGTCTCAATAATCTGACAGATTAATCTGCTGGAAGGTGCATGTGGTTCTGTATGATTCCTATCCAGTGTGTTCTGCGCTGTACAATTAAAATCTCCAGCAACATACAAGTCATCAGTGTTACATTTAGCTATTATTTCATTAAGCACATTCAGAAAAATCACCCTCTCTGGTCCATATGTTGGGGCATACACATTAATAAAGGCCATGTTGAAATGAACCTTGCAACCACCTTCAAAAATCTACCTCTAACCACCTCCTCTACAACATAGGAGAGTGGCGAGAAAGTCCTTGAAAACAAAATGGCCACCCCTGAGCTATCTGAGCTCTTATGGCTCAGAAAGACCTCACCCTCCCACTCCTTCCTCTAGTCAGTAGTCCTCATTATCAGTATCACTGTGTGTCTCTTGAGCAAAGGTAACATCAATGTGTTTTTGCTTTAATTTGCTTTTAAAATTCCCCTCTTTCTACCATCCCTCGCCCCGTTCAGGTTAAGTGTTGCTATCTTAGCCTCAGCCATGGATGGTAAAGTGATAAAGAACACATAAAACAGCACTGGATACACTAAACAGAGAAAAGGGGGAGTTTGCCTTTGCCTGAATATCATAATTTAGCTTGATTTGCTCCTTTACCTTTTGCAAAAATTAATACTCTGTAAACCTCAGGACTGGGAAAAGCTACCTGCCCTTTGATGCTCATTTGAGCCTTTACAGATCTGACAAATAGCCTCAGATCTGGAAAATGTTCATGAATCTGAATGTTCTTTTGATTCTTAGTTGTTTTCAGAAAATTCATAATCTTTTCAATACTGTAGCCACCTGTATGCTGCTCAAGCCCACTAGCTGTAGAGGAGTCTGAAAAATACTCGTCCTCACTAGCGTGAGATCCTGTCTCTCCGCTCTCTCATCTGATGTTTGCTTGTCTACTTTTTTGTTTTTGCACTACGTCCTGCTGTACATTAACTTTTCCTTTTAGCTGTTGGTATCTTGAAAACACCCTCATCTTCCTCTTCAGGCCCCCCACCCTCGACTATGGCTGTAACCATGCTATCTGCTTGAGAGGTTCCTTGTTCATTCACCTCCTCCCCAACCATGCCATCTGCTTGAGAAGCCCCTTGTTCATTCACTTCCTCCCTAACCATGCTATCTGCTTGCGAAGCCCCTTGTTCATTCACCTCCTCCCTAACCATGCTATCTGCTTGAGAAGCCCCTTGTTCATTCGCCTCCTCCCCAACCATGCTATCTGCTTGAGAAGCCCCTTGTTCATTTGCCTCCTCTGCCACCTTCTCCCCCTCTTTTCCTACAACCACTTCTGTTGTCACAAACGCACCATTATCCCCATTATCATTACCTCCCTGCTCAGAGTTTGTTTGCGCTTCCCCTGCCCCGCCAGAGGACGGGCCCGCAGGTTCATCTGCAGCAGGCTCCCTGTTCAGACAGGATCTGGATAAATAAGCCCAAAAAGGACCCAAATGCAGAGTGAGGGGGAAAACGCAAAACTCCTAAAGGGTAATTGGAAACAAGGACTTTACTTACAAACAGGAACTAAATCAGGGAGCAAAAAGCCTTGCAGGGAAACTCTCAAAAACTACAAAGAAAAACTTCAAAAACACAGGAAACAAAGAAAATCCAAAAATTCAAAAGCACATGGAAAACAGAACACGGGCAGGAACACACGGGGCAGAAACACGATCAGATGCACACACGAACAAACAACCAACGAGGAGCCAGCCCTTAGTCAGGGTGAAGGGAACTTAAATAGACAAGACACTGACGAGACACAGCAGGGCACAATGCACAATCAGGCCACAGAGAGGGAAGGGAAAACGAGACAACCCAAAAACAATAATAGTATAATTGAAAGCAATGATACAATTAAACAGGGGGAGCAGGACACAAAACAGAAGTGCCGCCATCTGGCGGCCCAACAAGGAAAGACAGACGGAAACACAGAACCATGACAGATAATAGATACAAGACAAAAACATGAAGAACATAAATCAATCAACTCTAATTAGTAGGACAGTATGCAAGTGTGTAGCCTTGCTCACAGTTTAGTGTACATAGCATAGCTCATAGAGGCAGTCTAGTGTACATAGCATAGCTCATAGAGGCAGTTTAGTGTACATAGCATAGCTCATAGAGGCAGTTTAGTGTACATAGCATAGCTCATAGAGGCAGTCTAGTGTACATAGCATAGCTCATAGAGGCAGTTTAGTGTACATAGCATAGCTCATAGAGGCAGTCTAGTGTACATAGCATAGCTCATAGAGGCAGTTTAGTGTACATAGCATAGCTCATAGAGGCAGTTTAGTGTACATAGCATAGCTCATAGAGGCAGTGCAGTGTACATAGCATAGCAGGTAGAGGCAGTGGTGAGTGCGAAGGTGAACCCTTTTGTCTTATGTCAGTCAGCAGTTGTAATTAGCCCATGGGGGGTACTGGTGTCTCCCCATAATGTGGCCTGTCAAACCAAGGTGGGGCCCTATCTCTCTCTGAGAGCTACAGCGCAACTGCCTCTGCTGAACACTGTACAACTGTGCGTGCGTATGTGTGTGAGTGTGCGTGTGTGTGTGTATGTGTGTGTGCGTGTGTGTGTATGCATGTGTGAGTGTGTGTGTGTGTGTATGCATGTGTGAGTGTGTGTGTGTGAGTGTGGGTGTATATGTGTGTGTGTGTGTGTGTGTGTGTGGGTGTATGTGTGTGCATGTGTTACGGTGAAGCCACACTATACGCGGCGACGGCCGCCTGTAGCCGCGCCGCGTCCCCACAATCGGCTGTTTGTGGGCGTGTCACCTATTTTTGACAGACAGTTGTGTTCGTTAAATGTTGACCGGGTTTAATATCGTGTTTCATATTCATTGTCCTGTCTAAATAAAAATCATTTTTGCAGTAACCTAGATCTGAAAGATGTTAGTCAGCTGCCTAGCTAGGCTGTTTAATGTCTAGCTAGTGAGTAACAACCAACAACAAAAACATTGTCTGGCTAATTAGCCAGATAATGCCTTCAGAGTTACATCTGGTCAGCTAGCTAGGTGGCTGGTAGAAACGAACAACTTGCAACTAATACATTAGGAAGATTTTTTTGTTTGTTATTGTTTGTTGTTACTCACTATAGCTAGACATTAGACAGCCTAGCCAGGCAGCTTATTAACATTTTTCAGAGCTAGGTTACTGCAAAAATGATTTTTGCACAGTGATAGTAGCTAACGGCGATAACTACGTTGCAGAGCCACCGACAATTTCAGGGACTTTTCTCCACGCTGCGTTCCTCTTATCAATGTCTCTGTAGGAGATTTTATTAATTTGGGAAACCCGATACGGAAATTACGAGTTAGGTCCTCCATTGTGGAACGATAGAATGTGGAACTAAAATTAGAAAAAATTAGGGACAATTTACTTGACGGATCATTAGATCAAATCAGATTGGTTACCGCGATGCGGCGAGGGGGTCAAAGTTGAATTTTTGCCATCTCCCCCGTGGCCTCGCTGCCTCACGCCGTGCCGCCGGCAATCCCATCATGCCTTGCGGGGTCCGGCCGCCACCTCTCATTCAAAATGAATGGAGGCGGCACCGCCGCGCGGCGGGACTGCGTATAGTGTGGCTTCAGTCGGAGACGACGTCGCCCGCTGCCGTTGTAATAACAGTAGGCCTACTTCAACTACGCTTCAGTTACGCGCGTAATACGCGCGTAGTGCGCTCGCGGTCGATACGTGTGCGGTGGGTGCCCGGCTTAAGACAATCTTTGTACCTTGGTGGTGTAGGCCTTCATGGAAATATGAACAAAGGCAATGTTTCACTTTTTGTAATGCTGGGGTCACTCTAGGAAAAGTAATCAAATTTCAAGTTCAAAAAAGATCATTTATGGGGTTTTATCTGCTGTTAAACATAGTGGTGAGTCATTTTTTACCCTTAAGACATTACAAGGGTTAATCGGGGTAACAAAGCAAAGAAGAGAGTGAGGGCAGAAACCGGAACTGTGAGGAAGGAACAGAATAGGACTGTTAACACAGGGTAAAGATCAAGTGAGATGTGATAGAGAAATGATGCATATGGAGAGAAGAAGGTTCTTGGCATTTATAGCGATGGTGATCAATTGTGCAAGTGAAACAGAAACAAAATCAGAGAGGATCAAGATGGCGGTGGACGCAACAAAAGAGATTTTGGGAATAACGGACGTGAAGGGGGACGAAATTCAGGGAATTTTGGCTAAAGGGTTTGGAGGGAGCCAGACGCCAGAGATATAGGAAATAGTAAAGAATCGTGAGTCAGATATGGAAGGGTTGAGCTGTTGTTTTATTTATTTTTTGAGAGAAGATAGCAAAGCATAGAGTTGGTGACGGTAATGCACTAATTTTTGTTTGCAAATCGCCATTAAAACCAAAAAAGAAGAAGATTACTGTTGGGAGCGGGTGGCTGCATCCGAATCAGACTGTAAAAAATATGGACAAAGCTACTGTGACGTCACCCATTGACTCTCCGTGGGTCTCTAAAACACGTTTTGAAGCTCAATGGCGCGCGCGGCCATGTTGTCAATTTGGAGCCAAAACCATAGAGTTAAGCGGTTCTGTGATTTTTGCAATGTGATTGACAGTCTGCTGCGGAAAAACCCATCAACCTGAACGAACGATTGCAGAACGAACTTGAGGCTAGCTGACTGTCTGCCGTTATGTTTTAAAATATATTATCAAATGTTTACGGAGTTTAATTTCCATCTGTGACTATAGGCTACTGTGTCATGTAATCACGTTATATGTATGACATTAATAATACAATTATGTTCAGTTATCTTCAATTTATGTTTCTTAGCAAAACGAATATGCTTAGCTAGCATATCAGCTTGCCAATGAGCTAGGTAGGCTATCCGTGGTTAGCTCACGCATTAGCAATATGAACCACAGGGGAAGAACATCGACTACACTGATGGTCAATCAATCAGAGATGTGTAGCTACTGGTGATTTGACTAGGCTAATTTTCATATAACTGTCTGGTAGACCTGCTGTTAACCGAGCAAGTTATCGTCATAGGTTTTCGCCACAGTCAATTAATGAGCCAGTAACTGCTCCATCGCCGTTTGTGGTGTTCACTTGCTGGGTGACCCTAGGTGACCGATCGTTCGCAAGTCACTTTTTACCAAATAAAAATTAACACTATCAGCGGTGATTAACAAATCTACCAAGTATTTTAATAACTGATCTGCAGGCGGGTAAATATGACAACGCACTCTGTACAGCAAGATTTCCACCTGGTGCATGAAGAAAAAAATAATGTACATTGAATTTCTAATTATTATTAGGCTATTTTTTTTTCTTGTAGACCATCAAAACCAATGGAGAAAAGCCAATATAAGCAAGGAGCCCCCAGGACCGATTCTGAGAACCACTGTCTTAAATGCTCTTGTCGGTCTCTTAAATGCTAAAAACATGTTCCTTTCTAAATGCCAATCTTACAAAGATGGTTAATTTAGTTAAATTCTGTGTGTGTGATTTCATCGTGTGTTGTATGTTATCCAGTAGGCTAAATAAACCTAAGACTCTTAATTCGCTTCGTGAAACTGAAAATTTAGCAGTGTTTATCCCAAAATCGCGATTATAGTAGCTTTGTCACATGCGTGAAGCATGGCCCAGGTAGACATTTACGGAATGTACACGACTGACAAGCCGTCAAACACGTTTGAAAAATTGAATATTTGCCGGTTAGGGTTAGCTAGCTAGTCAAATGGCTTGGTAGCCGAAGTTGCGAACTGTTTTAGCATAGGCTACTGGACTACCAAATATAACAAGCTGATTATGCTTTCTGCCAACTAATTATTTGGTTAAGTAGGCTAAAGGAAATAGCAAAAATGACTCGGCTACCGAAAAACTTCAGAGGAGGATTATTTTATGGTCGTCTAGTGCAGCTGTAAATAGCACACACCATAATGAAATCACAACGAATGCCTGCATTTTCTGACTTCGCACAGGTGGACCGTAGTTGGAGCCGCAATGTCAAGGCCAAGAGGCGCCACCTCCTACCCAGTGTCCATAGACTGTAGCCCGTACTGTAGCTTAGTCCTCTGCAGTAATCAGGAAGTGACACAAACGGTACCTCATTGGTCCACAACAAATATTATAACAGTGCCCAAATGACACAATAAATCATGAAATCGACCCATGGACAGTCATAATACGAATAGAATACACATATTGTGACTATTTGTTCTCATGAGAAAAAATAATTGACTTTGTATTTTGACCGCATTTGTGCCGTAGACTTACGTGGAAACCGGATATGAAAACACCTATACTGGAGCCAACCGTAGTGGCGCTAGTGAGCAACCAGGAACAACAAGACCAGGAAATGAGCTTCAAAAACGAAGTCTGGTTTTGGCCGCTTGGTCCGAATAGTCTTTTTTGCTCAGGAAGGTTCCTAACAGAGTGAAATGACCCGGAAGTATCTAAGTGGCAGCCATGATAAGAGCTGTTCGAATTCTCTAAATACTAAGGAAAGGTGCTTCAATGCTTCCTATCTTTTCTCCTTTAGCATAGGGCACACTGGACCGTCCTTTACGAAAGGAAAGGAGATAGTGCCGTCCCACAGTTCCTTACGGCAGCATCATTTAAAGCGAAGCACCATTCGGCCGTTCACGAAAACAAACGATCAACATGACTGAGTTGTGTGGTGGTTCTTAAGCTATTATATGCATAGGCTTATAATCAGATCATAATCAGCATAGTAACCATAACACAGAAGTCTGTCTTTCAAGAAACAGGGATATGAGACGTTTTTAGATTATGTTTTTAATTCAACATGTTTGAAACTTATGAATGATGATATGTACGGTAGTAAATGTGTAGGCCTAACATGTTATGCCTATCTTGCATTAAATTTAATGAATTATTTTCATACAATCATACTAATTGGGATTCATGTCGATAAATATGAGTGGACAGGAGGGTGAGCGTGAGCAACCATTCTCAATGTGACAACCATTTCGTTTCACTTTTGTGACTGGTAGCTTATATTCCTTTTTTTATTTCAATTACAACCTTGGTAATGAAGTTATATTTTTCACCGGGTTGTCCATATTTATATAGCCTGCATGAAACAACACGGTAAGAACGCACGGGGCGAAGTATCTAAGATGCGCTTTTAGTAGTCCACCTTTGGAACATTGTAGTTTTACCACGGCAGACCCACGTCAATAACATCCGCCGTCGCAAAATTCCGTAGCCTAGTGTAAGTGCAGTCGGATTGTTTTAGCACCGCGGTTGTGTTTTCCTAAGTCCTTTTGAATTCTCCTTCACATCTTTCCTTAACCTCATGACGTTTTCCATCAAGGTCAAGGAAAGGTGGTTAGGAAAAGAAATAAGACGTAATTTTTTCGACTATTCGGATGCAGCCAGTATGTGCGCAACCACAGACATATATACATAGACGCCGCATTGGCCGCTTCGGCCCCTTGCTGCGATACGTCAACGTGGCCGCCATATTGGGCCAGGCAAGACTGGCCTGAAAACAAATAGAAGTAAACGGGGGAGCCGCAGTTGTTATGGATAAAAAGCACTATGACGTTTATATTTCTCAATCGATTTCAACGAGTCGTTTTTATATTCAAGGGTTTATGATCGTGGAGTACAAAATAGTAGTGCTTTTTATCCAGAAAAACCGCAGCTCATCCGTTTACAGGCCAGTCTTGCCTGGACCGATATGGCGGCGACGTTGACGTACGATCCAAAGGCCAATGCGGCGTGTCTATGTGCGCAACTGTGTCGTCGTAGAGTTGCTTGAATTACGACAGAGCCATAGCCATATGACTCCGAGTTACGAGAAGATCAGCAGTCCTCGTTCTGTTGTGCACAGCCTGTGTTTTTCGACATGGAGCGGTGGAAAGGCAGAGTTGCCCTTGTTACAGGAGCTTCGGTTGGGATTGGAGCGGCTATAGCTCGTACTCTTGTTCAACACTGTATGACGGTGGTCGGCTGCGCTAGGAATGTGGAGAAAATAGAGGTTAGTCATTTGCTTTCCAAGAAATACCCGAGACAGTTGCTAAGATATGTTATGTACAAAATACAGACACGTCCAATGTGCAGCCCTACGTACGTTTAGCTAGTTAGTCCGTTATGTGTGAACCTTAGCATTAAGCAGGGGTTCAATTGGGATTTGGGAGGTGGGTGGACCCTGAGATCCGGTGGGAGGTGGGTGAAAAAAGGTAGCCTACAATTAATGTCTCAGCTCAAAACAGTTGTATCTTTAATGTGTTGTGCACATATGTGTAATTAAGGAAAACAGTGTTTTAAAAAGAATGTATACTGTAGATCTCCAGAAATGGTGTTGATTGAATGAGGAGTCTCGCGGTACCTTGAAGGGACAGAGATTCCCATTGGTCACTTCAGCAAGTACGCTGAATTAAAGCAGACACAGGACTGCTCCCATTGGTCACCACAGTACATACGCTGATTTAAAGCAGACACAGGACTGCTCCCATTGGTCACCACAGCACACACGCTGCTTTAAAGCAGACAAGAATGCTTTTTTACACACACACACACTGCAACACATCCATGCCCTTTATTCAATGGGTTCCTTTCTTTAGTACTTACCATTTTAGGCAGATATGGAATAAATAATTACTGTAAAACCTTGCATAATACAAATTACGCAATTTTTTAAAGGCATCATTACTATAGGTTATGGGCATTTAGCAGATGCTTTCATCCAGTGTGTCTTGCATAATTTGACATTTTTTACTGAAGCAAAGCAGGTCAAGTACCTTGGGTAATGGCAACCCTGCAACCTTTTGGCTACAAGGCCAGTTCCTTAACCATTTTGCCGCACTGTTATCATCAAAATAACCGGTTCTAAATAAATTTTTTAATTGATTATATTGCTATCAGTACATGTTGAATTAAAGCCTGTTCTGTGTGTGTGTTGTTTGGAATGCCACAGTAGATCAAGCCTTGTGGGGATGAAAGAGAATTCCTTTTTAAGGCCCTAAAAATCGTTTGCTACCGCAGCTGTCATAACAAACGACGGCAGATCACCTGTTCTCTGAGATCCCTGTACTGTGCCCTTGCTTCGGCCTGTTATGTTAAAATATATTTGTAACGTAGCTGTGATGGTTGGTCTGCTGGCTACGGCAGTTCCCTTGGCTGGCTGTGCTGAGGTGGTGTTAGGACAGGAGCTCCTGTGTTCCTGCATTTCAGAAGCTGGCTGCAGAGTGTCGGAGCGCGGGCTACGCTGGCACCCTGATCCCGTACAAGTGTGACCTGTCCAGCGAGGAGGAGATCTTGTCCATGTTCTCCGCCATCAAGACGCTCCACCAGGGAGTGGACGTGTGCGTCAACAACGCGGGCCTGGCTTGCGCCGAGCCCCTGCTGAGCGGCCAGGCCGACGGCTGGAGGACCATGATCAACGTGAGTGGAACCGCGGTTACCTTGGCGACGTTGCTTTTGGTCCACTGCCAGCCGAACCACAGTGAGGAGTAGTGGTGAGAGACTGCAGCAGTTTGAGCATTGGACTGTATGACTCTCTACATTGTTTTCACTTGACTTCCCTTGCACAGCTGTTTTTTATTATATTTTTGTTTTTAAAGGAAGGTGTTTTCTAAGAGTTCATCTTTTATCTACAGCCATATGTCATAGGATAAGGCAAGTTGTTCTGTCTTTTAAAAGTTTTTTTCCCAAAAATTTAACAGTTGGATTGATTATGCATTTACCTGTTTATTTGGCCGATATTCATGATTGCATGCTATTGGCGATAGCTTGACGCTGTAAGGAGACAGTCCTAGCCTCTGTAGCACAAGCTGTATTGGGTAGAACTGTCTCCTTGCAATGGCAAACTTGTCTTGTATGGAGTTAAGCACCATTATTGGTTTGCCTATTTTTACTTCAGGTGAATGTTCTAGCATTGTCCATCTGCACACGCGAGGCCTACCAGTCAATGAAGGAGAGAAGTGTGGATGATGGCCATATTATTAACATTAACAGGTAGAGTGTGATTTCCATCCATTCTCTGCTGAGAACAATCACCGACTTGCCTCTTATGAAATGTGACAGAAAAACTGCAGGAGATTCTGTGCTCCTGTCATTTACCATTAAAGCCCTCAGTCCTACTGACAGAACTGTGTTCCAGGATCAGCACAGAAGATTACTTATCCAGGGAAAGAGGCCACATGCTAAGCAAGTCAAGTCAGTTTATTTATAAAAAACATTTAAAAACAACAGAAGTTGACCAAAATGCTGTACAAAAGATAAAAAGATACATAAAATACAAAAATAAAATAAAAGGTATAAAATACAATACACAAAGACTACAACACATGCCAGACATTAAGATTCATATGCCAATGTAAAAAGGTGTGTCTTAATACGGGATTTAAGAAAATCAAGATGACTGTGGGTTAAACAGAGCAAAATAACACCCAGGCAAATGAATTGTTTTCGACTGCTTTGCCTGTTTAGTTAAGCAAATGACCTTTAGGTATAAACCATTGTGCATTAAAGAAATTGGACTTGCACTGACCGAGGTGAAGTGCTGGGCCTTTGCTGTTCATCTGACTGTGTTTTGTTCCTGCAGTATGAGTGGACACAGGGTGGTGCCCAATGCAGATGTGCACTTCTACAGTGCCACCAAGTATGCTGTGACTGCGCTCACAGAAGGGCTGAGACAGGAGCTGAGGGAAGCTAAGAGTCACATTCGAGCCTCGGTAAGCGCTGTCTAAACCTGGTACAGCACATACGAGCCTCGGTAAGCGCTATCTAAACCTGATACAGCACATTCGAGCCTGTAAGAACTATCTAAACCTGGTACAGCACATTCGAGCCTCGGTAAGCGCTGTCTCAACCTGGTACAGCACATACAAGCCCCTGTAAGAGCTGTCTAAACCTGGTACAGCACATACAAGCCCCTGTAAGAGCTGTCTAAACCTGGTACAGCACATACAAGCCCCTGTAAGAGCTGTCTAAACCTGGTACAGCACATACGAGCTTCTGTAAGAGCTGTCTAAACCTGGTACAGCACATACGAGCCTCTGTAAGAGCTGTCTAAACCTGGTACAGCACATACCAGCCTCTGTAAGAGCTGTCTAAACCTGATACAGCACATACACGCTTCTGTAAGTTCTGTCTAAACCTGATACAGCACATACGAGCTGTCTAAACCTGATACAGCACATACAAGCCTCTGTAAGAGCTGTCTAAACCTGGTACAGCACATACAAGCTTCTGTAAGTGCTGTCTAAACCTGGTACAGCACATACAAGCCTCTGTAAGAGCTGTCTAAACCTGATACAGCACATACAAGCCTCTGTAAGTGCTGTCTAAACCTGATACAGCGCATACAAGCCTCTGTATGAGCTGTCTAAACTTGGTACAGCACATATGAGCCTCTGTAAGAGCTGTCTAAACCTGGTACAGCACATACGAGCTGTCTAAATCTGGTACAGTACATACGAGCCTCTCTAAGTGCTGTCTAAACCTGGTACAGCACATACGAGCCTCTGTAAGAGCTGTCTAAACCTAGTACAGCACATACGAGCCTCTGTAAGAGCTGTCTAAATCTGGTACAGCACATATGAGCCCCTGTAAGCGCTGTCTAAACCTGGTACAGCACATACGAGCTGTCTAAATCTGGTACAGTACATACGAGCCTCTCTAAGCGCTGTCTAAACCTGGTACAGCACATACGAGCCTCTGTAAGTGCTGTCTAAACCTGGTACAGTACATACTGGCCTCAGTAAGAGCTGTCTTAACCTGGTACAGCACATACAGACAAAATGTATTAGACAAATGGAACCTGTGTAATCACAAAATGCATTTCTTTAAAAATTATTTCATTTATTTAATGATAAACGTAATCGCACCTATATCACCGATGTGATAAAGTAAGAACTGTCTAAATCTGGTGCATGTGAGCCAATAGTATGAGCTTTCGAAAACTTGTACCATTTGAGTGACAGTCAGACCTTTCCAGCATTCATATATACTGAGCACATGAAGTGCCCTAATGACTCGCACTGAGTGAAAGAGCTGCTGGCACTGTGACCAGCAGCCATTCCTGCATTACGGCATTTCAGTGCATCCATAAAGGTCTCAGTAACGGCATTTACAAGCTGTCAGAGCTATGGTATCAAAAATACAATTCCTATGTTCTCAGTTCTTCATGTCTCTGAAGCAGGAAAACATATTTTTGCAGGTTCCTTAATTGGAAATCTGCACCAATGATACGAGGCCGGATATTAAAAACCTGTGGGTACTCTGTGAAACTCACAGCTGCAGAGAAGAAAACTTTTTTTTGACAAAAAGCTTTCTCTCACTGCATTCTCAAACAATCGTGCAGTGCTTTCATTTGGCTACAGTTTGCACTTATTAATACATTTTAAAAAAACATTCAATTTTGTATGCATCTATGCATGGTTTCTGGATTAGTTTGATTCTACCCATGGTGAGTGTTCTGTCTGACTTTTTTTTACCACAGTGTATATCTCCTGGCTTAGTGGAAACTGAGTTTGCTTTTCGACTTCACAACAGCAACCCAGAGAAAGCCGCTGCCACTTATGAACAAATCAAGGTAAGGCAGCAGAAGTACTTTGTCAGATAGTATCGCAAAAGAACAATAGTTCCTTCAGTTATAAGTAGCAATCACATGGTGAAAATGTGATTCTTTGGAATGGAAGTCTCCCCTGCAGTGATAAGTGAGTTTTAAAATGTGTTCATTCCCCTCAGTGCTTGGAAGCGAACGACGTAGCCAGCGCAGTGGCATACATCCTCAGTGTACCTCCACATGTGCAGGTAAGCATGCTCATGTCTGCGTGAAATTTAGGACATAAAATGGTTGTTGAATGAAATCGGGTGGACCTGTATTTTGGTTTTTCATTTCATGTTGACCGTTGTTTATGTGGGGCCAAATAGGGCCATCATAAAATGAGATGTGACTATTAATGTCGCACTAAACCAGGTACACAGAGTGCTGTTCATGTCCTTAGTCCATGCTAAAGAGAGATTGCAAAACAACAGAAACATTCTTGGCATGTGTTTTTTCCATAAATGTTCCACATAGATTGACGGATCCTATTACAATTTGCACATGTCCATTTTTGGAAGTTTTTTATTCCCATTTCCTTATAAACTGCATGAGAGATTGGCCATTTTCCTTCGCTCACCTTGACATACCACTCAAAATCTAGGGGAGATGATGCTGAGCTTTTTTGAGGGATTTATTCAAAGCAAATTGTCATGGATAGTTTGACTTGTTTGTGTGACTTGTCTGTTTACCTTTTTGGTTCTAATGTATCTTCCTGATGCAGATTGGAGATGTTCTGATGAGGCCTGTGGAACAGGTGTCCTAGCAGTCTGCAGTCTCAGCTGGAGCTACCGTAGATCAAGCTGGCAGCTACGCTGTCTCTACAGTGACCCCTGCTGGGCACAAATAAGATTAAACTGGATGTGAGAATTCGGGGAGAATGGAAGAGCAAAACCCTGGCTCTGGGGATGGCTGCTCTGGGGGGCATTTCACAAAGCAGGATTAGTAACTTGGCTGGGGGGGCTATTTCAGGAAGCAGGGCTACTGAGTTAAGCCGCGTTTCCACCGCAGGAACTATACCCCGGAACTAGGAACCTTTTGAGGAACTCAGTGCGTTTCCACCGCAGGAACTAGGGTCTAAATTTAGTTCTGGGGGCTTTGTTTTACCCCCCAAAAGGTTCCTGCTCGGGGGGTAGTACTTTCCGAAAGTACAGGAACCTTTTGGGTGGAGCTTGCAGCGCTGAACATTTCGGATTGGTCGAGTACTCACGGGATTTTTTTGTGTCTATTTTCAGGCGCCATGTTTGAAAATATGCAGGCGCAAACCAATTTATTTTCATAATAACTTCAAATCAAACTTGTATGTTATGCGGCGCAATAGTCTACGTTTGGTTATAGCCTGCCAACGTCTTGGAATTATAACGTGTGCTCTTCTGTTCTTTTCTTGCTTTAGTATTCGTTTTATAAAATGCTAAGCATTCGTGCTGGGACAGCATATTACGTACTAAAACATTCAAACGGATTAATTCGGTTGCTGAATATTTTCTTCCGGATTTTCTTAGCCCGTTGTAATTGACTCAAAACGTTTGATACAGTTATGTGAGGTATGCGGTAGTTCTGCGTAATTCACATTGGTGATACAGTAAAAGCAAACTGGAAATCACCTTCCGCACTTTTTGTCAGGGTAAAATAACAGGTTAATTCTAGTAATCGTACCTTTAGCTTTTTCAGACTGCCGTAATTTTACTCTGCCATTCTTCAATTCCACAAAAAGACCAGGAAGACTATGGACTAATTTATGGTGCATGGTTCGCATCTGGAGGGCACACTTCGCTGCTCGGCTAGCAGTAACATCGAAGGAAAACAAACGGTGGCTGTACCACTACTAATTTAAATTTTCACGCAAGTCCGAGTTTTCGTTCTATTCTTGTCATTTTGCGATTAGCCTATATGGAATTGACGATGAGAAAGTAATCAAACAGCAAATTGTTTACAATGTGTGCATGTTTTCTGCTGTTGTTGCCAGTTAGCCTATATTGGAAATGTGAATGCATTCTGTCGCTTCGGATGTCAAGACATGAAAGCGAATGTTCGCATAAAAACATAATGAATGTGTTTGAGTGGATATATAAAACAGTTACAATCTGACTATTGGCCTGTTATATCCTATTTGTTGCATAACGGTCCAAGTTCAACTACCAACGACAGTTTTGCTTGACAGCGGTAAAATATGCCCAAACGGCTGCAGAAGAATATTTCAATTCCATGTGATTAAATCGATAAAAATCAATAAATACAAAAGTAACCATATATAGTCATTGTTGGTAACCCGTTGTATATAAGTGGAATAAACCCCTCCGGGCTGTCCCGGTTATTAGAAAATAATGTAGGCTACTTAGGTGGTAGTATGGGGTTACAGAAGAAATCATATGACAGATGGACCGACGACAACGCCGCTTTTTCATACGTCAGTGGGCTAATTTGCCTACTGTGGGGGGGGGGGGGGGGGGGTATTGCTCAGTGCAGTTATCCAGCTAACTAATCCTGCTTCAGGAAACAGGGCCATGGTTGTTGTTCCACTCAAGGCAAAGCAATCGTTTCTAATGGAAGACCGTTATTCAGCATGCTGCAGCAGTAGAATGTATGATTTCCAGTCCTTTAGTTTTGCATACGAGTCAGTGACTGCCATCCGGGATTAGATTATGTGTTCGTCCTGAACCATAATCGCAGGTACACACCTGGTTTAAAGTGGGAAAACCTACACTGTCCGCTGAAAATGTGGTGGAGTTTTTTGGCTGGACCGCAACAGTGGGGCCAGCCCTACAAACGCGAATGTCTGTGACTGAGTGACTGAGTGATGAAGTTACACCATTGGTCGGCCGAAATATGAAGTGGCACCATTGGTCGGCCGGTCCAGCCATATACTAGATTTTAACCTGGTCTTGTTTTGATCATGTTGCACTTCTGTTTAAATGTATGATTTAAAATAAAAGGATTTGTGCAAACAATGGTATTTTTAAAAAGCATCACAAATTTGATGGTCAGTATGTACAGTCCATAGCTCTTAAAGGCACACTCAGATTCTCATCTTTTATGTTCTAGAGAGCAGCTTCTACCTGTAATGCACCTTCCCTCATCCATTCATCCTCAGTTCTACCATGTCTACCTGCACGTCAGCCCCTGTGCACATTCCCAAAACTTCCTCTTTAAAAATGTTTTAATAATACATTTTCTATTCTGACAGTTTTAACCTATAGGTAAGCATGTCATGATTAAAATGACTACTTCTGTTGTGTATAATGTTTAATGTGTGTGTAATCTGTTACTCTGTGACAGCTGGCCACTCCTTATAATGCTTGTCTATAAGTGCCTTTCTGGCTTTGCCAGGGAAACTAAATCACCCTCAACAATAGCCTTTTTAATAGGTAGGAATTTGTGATAATGATAATAATTTGAAGATGAATCTCTTCAGGTGTTATGCCTAGGAGGATGTCCATATAGAGACAAGCATTTAAGATTGTGCAGTTTTGAACTGTTTGTGCCAATTCCACAGCTCCCCAAGCCCTGATGAATCTTGTGCCAAAAGATTAAGTTGTCTGATGTCATTGCGGAGGTTATTTTCTAAAATTTGATTTAACAAAATGGGATTTAAAATATGAAATCTTTCTGGAAATGTTCACAATGCTGCAAATATAATGTTGAGCTCCTTTAGCTGATAGCAACAAGGAGTCAGATGTTTTGATTAATAAAGCAAATCACTCAACTTGAGCTGGAAACCTTGGTATGGGCCGTGTCTGCTGCAGTCTTCTTTTCCTCTGGGTACTGAAATTCCAGTTGAGTGGAAAGGATTGTGAGCTGTGGAGGAGCTCTTTATTTCATGCATCAGCGCTTGCATTGGTACAGGACAGTAAAGATGGTGGTAAGCATGCCGTGGCACTGGGAAGAACACGAGAGACCAGTCAGTCACTGAAGACAGCAGAACGGTATCTGCACTGGAATTCTATCGCCATATGCAGCACCTTATGTGACTGTGCATGACGCTGCACACATTTCTAAGAGAGGCCAGTCAGAAGATGCCTTCTGAAGTGTATGAACCCAGTAGATAAAAGTTTGAGTCAGTTTAGCTTTCCTAATCTCAGTAACTATTATATAAATCATAACTTCTCTTGCTCATCTACAGCTTTATTGGCTTCCCTGTCACATATGTCTGTGGAATGAATTAATGTAATTAGGTCATAATTTATATACATGGTTTGATTTGTGAAACTGATTAATTGGCAAGTACAGTATTTTGCCTGCCTGGCATCCCATTTTTTGTCATGCAGATTTGAGGTCTGTTAACTATACTTTCAGTGTATGATCTAACAATTTAGGGACCAACCTCCTATTCATAAGCCTTGTGGATGTGGGGTCGCATGGAAGTTATGACCAATGGCATTTAGCACTGTTGAGTCACACCATCAGCACCTTCGTTCCTGCTGAATGTTGCATACACTTTACTGGTTAAGTCAAAGATTTACAGAAATTGGTTTGTTAATGATAACAGTCTGGGTTTTGCTGCTAATGTTTCAAAAAAATCAAATCTAGCTAAACTCTAAAACACACCCCTTTTCATATTACACTGAAATGCAACCAAAGATAAACAGTGATGTCAGTCAGGGCATGGTAGACAAATTGGTTAAGTAACAGGTGTGGAATTGGAATTGTGGGAGAGAGGAAGTTATATGGAGTAGATTACAGTGTGATTATACAGGAATAAATGCATCACTGACTGATTGGGAGACGTGAAACAGGGTTATGTGATGCGTGTTAAGTAGAGGAAACAGTGGACCGTGCTGCTGTTTTGTGAATTGTATGATGTAGACGGGGAAAGACTGTTTGATGGGGTCAGAAAAACTGGGCAGGGATGGGGTAATATTAGGGGGCAGAAAGGGGAAATAAGTGAGGCTAATGCTCTTTTTAGTTTCTTAGAGCGAGGCAGTCCTATCCTGTTCCTGGAAATGTCCTATCTTGTGGGTTTTCACTACAACCCTAACAAATCACACCTCATTCAACAGCTAACAATCTCATTGAACTGCTAATTAGTAGCATCTAATGTGCCAAATTAGAGTTGACATAAAAACCTACAGGATGGTAGATATCCAGGAACAGGGTTAGGTAGCCCTATCTTAGAGTACCAGGTTTAAATAATAATAATAATAATAATAATAATAATTTAATGAAGGGCTGCAATGTCTGCTGGGTTTTGGGGTGTTCTCGGCACAAGTGCTTCATTTAAGTCATTGATTGGCTAAGGAATCCTACATACCTCGTTCTCGAGGCTTTAATTGGCAGCTGATTGAAAGGAAACCACAAAAACCCGAAGACACTGCGGCCCCTTGGGATTCAGTTTGACACCCCAGAGGGGGACTGTGTCCTGCCTCACACTCCAGCACAGTAGGGGGCGGTGTATGCACCTTAACGTTTAGTGATCGCCACTCAAACCCAAAGAAGAAGAAGAAGGGCGGAGGTAGTGAAGACATTGAGGAGGAGCTGCGAACGGCGAGCTAATACCAGCGTTCATTTTGGAACTGTTTTGGCAGCTGAAGTACGGGGTATACGTTTGGAGTATTTTAAAAGAAGTTTGTAGTTGCGTCTTTACACGATAAATATATTTTTGTAATATGGGTAACTGTCATACAGTTGGACCAAACGAAGCCCTTGTGGTCTCAGGTACGCTGTTCTTTTCTTTATGTGAATAGCTATCTGTTGTGTTAGCCTACTCCTCCCCTCTGTTTTCGTACAGTAGCTAGTCAAATGTTATAAAGGTTGGCAAGTTCTGTGTAAATCGGCGTGGTGTAACTTTATGATCGTTAGCCAAGCACCTTGCAAGCTATCCGAGGTGTCTGTAACGTGCCAGCTAGCCAGTCGTCTGCAGGCAGTTGAATGTTATTTGCTTGCCAGCACGCAGACAGTAACGTTAGGCTGCGTTACATTGTTAACGTTACAGTGGCTCAGAGTGGAATTTGTTTGTGTGTAAGATTTAAATAGGGGGCTTCGTATGCGTTCAAGCAAGCTTTCGGGAAGCTTGGTATTTGCGTGTAACGTTAGCCGTGGATGGGATACCCTTTTGGCTAAACATAGCTGATGGGCGTGGTACTCGTAAGTGCGGAAAGCCTTAGCACGTGACTCACGTAGTTGCTGGATGGCGCAAACCAACGTTGGTGTAAATATAATGTGTCAGTGGGTGATACTATACCTGAATGCTCGTCGAATAAATGCGACACAAAAAAGCTTTCGCCTGTAATTTAATTCTATTTTAATTAGCATTCTTTCTTTCCCTCTGGTTGTCACACTAGTTTTGGCGAAACACAAGCATCTACAGCCTAACTAGGCGTATTTGTAATCGCAGGATTTCGCAAGCACGGGAAATGTCGGGAAGTTACATTAAAGATGCCATGCGCCAGATATTTGTACTACGACTGTAAAAGCCGTTATTTATTTGGTTAATTAAGAAGCTATACCATAGTTGTAAATTGCATTTTCTGTCGGTATACACATTCATTGGTAATATTACTGAGCACAGTCTGTTATAAAATATGTAATGCATATTAATTCCATGCTGTTTTATAGTTCGTTGAGCAATTTTCTTTCGAAATTGGTTGGTCAAATGAAAGTAAAAAGACCTTCTAAAAAGTTTTTTTTAAGCTAAAACAAAAATCATCCTATTTCGATGCAAAATGACCGAAAGAACCACCGTTACTGTAGGAGTGCATGGGCATTCCAAAACGATCTGTGCAGAGGCAAGTGGGGAACAACAGACACTGTTAAGTAAAAATGTAGTGAGCTTGACGCGCCTCTTTGCAGCTGTCTTAGAGTAATTAGATTCCACTGTATGCTGCAGTGGAAAGTCCCTCCGTCATACGGGGCCATAGGTCCTTGGAATGGGCACTAGTGCCTGTTGTGCATCACAGCCTCAGTAACTGACAGAATGCCACATTTAGACTAGTGTAAGTCTAATGCTTCACTGGGTGCAACATTTCAGCTGAAATCTATTTATTTATTTTGCATATTGGGACATTGTTTTATTACAGCACTGGACTTTGTACCTGTTGGGTCTTGAGTGGTGCACTTTTGTCCTTGAGTATTTTTACCTGAGTATATTGAATTACTCATGTTGCATATAT
The DNA here is from genome assembly GCF_018555375.3 of Anguilla rostrata. Lineage (NCBI taxonomy): Eukaryota > Metazoa > Chordata > Actinopteri > Anguilliformes > Anguillidae > Anguilla > Anguilla rostrata. Next base: position 366,839 of record NC_057944.1, read on the forward strand.
TAATTAACCTAAAATAAATGTTGAAGATTAAACATTCTATTGGGGGGGGGGGGGTGGCTGCTTCATATTTATCAGTAGTACTGATAATCATCCTTCCCCATTTAAGTATTTGTTTTGCAAACCATTTTCAAAAGAGTTGTGCTTGGTTTTGTTGCAGCAGTATATTTTTATGTTAATGCCAGTGTTGTGCTCCTTCCTCCCCAGGTGGCTGTAGTGGCTCCAATGAGAAGGCCTATATTGTGGGTGGATGGGCCTGGGCATGGTGGTGTCTCTCAGACACTCAGCGGTAAGGCTTCCAGCAGCGCTTTGCTCTGTTAAAGGAACCTGTCTACTTTCAACTTTCATTTAATTCTCTGGCAATTCTGCTGCTGCCTTTTTTGTGTTAATACTTTTCAGCAATGACATTACAGTATTTATTATTTTTTTGTCTTGACCAGGCAACATCATGCTCTACTCTTGAGACACTTGAACAATTATTTTATCTTAAGCTACCAATAAATTAATTAAACCTTTGCGTTGCTGTATTTGGAATGAGATCAGTTGTATCAGTTGGGGTTAGTATGTGAGAATCTGTATCTGTTGACCGGATTGCCTATGGTTTCATTTTTGCTTTTCTGCTTTGCACCACAGTTCTGTTAACATGTAGGCGTGTGCTGATGATCGAATAATCAGGTGATCACGAAAATGTGAACTGATAACAATTCATATTTTCTGTTTTCTCAAGTTTTCAAATAAACCCAAATTTCTACCTGTCTTCCATTATTTTGCAACTTAAATAGTTGGGGGCCAAGCAGCGAAGCTGCGTAGGGCACCCATTGTGTTTCTACCTTTTTTGGCTGGACCGCAACAGCGGGGGCAGCCCTACAAACCCGAATGTCTGTGACTGAGTCAGCCGTTTGGTCAGCCGAGTTATGAAGTTACACCATTGGTCGGCTGGTCCAGCCATATACTAGGTTTTGACCTGGTCTTGTTTCTTTATTATGCATCATCATCTTTTTCTTCTGGCTAGGATGTCTATGGCAGCCCAGGGTTTCCCCCAGAAAAGTTGTTAGGCCCGGTGGCAAGTATATTTTGACAGGGGCCGGCGGCCCAGTGGCCAAGTGTCTTTTTTGATGGGGGCCCGGCGCGGGCCAGCGACAGACTGATGGCAGCATTAAGATAGGGCCCTATAGTTTCTGTGATAACAGAATCACGGACGGAATCGCGGAATTGAGAATGTAAAAAAGCTATAACACAGATTCCATAGGGCCCTACATTAAGTCAGTGCTAAAAGCTGAGTGAATGGTAAATGGTAAATGGACTGCATTTATATTGCGCTTTTATCCAAAGCGCTTTACAATTGATGCCTCTCATTCGCCAGAGCAGTTAGGGGTTAGGGGTTAGGTGTCTTGCTCAAGGACACTTCGACATGCCCAGAGCTGGGTGGAGATGGAGAGTGTGGAGACGGAGTGGAGATTTGAAAATATAACTACGTAATGTGAATGTTGTTATAAAGAAGTCATTTATTCAACACACATTTTAAAAAATCAACAACTATTTACAGCATAGCATAGTTTTACAAAGAATCTGACAGCAATGTACAGACTTGGAATGCTGTGTTTTCAAGACCAACAAAAGAAATTAAATTAAAATAAATAATATCAAAGTTTTTGCACTCTACAAAAAACTTGTATTCAAGTCCTGATTGGCTGCTGAATCTTACAACAAAGCCTTGGAATGCTGGGCACATTTAAATAGGGATGGGAATCAAGAACCGGTTCCAAGTTGTCCTATTCATTGGAATCGTATACCTCTGAGTTTTCGATGTTTTTATGACAGCTGCGCATTGCAAAACAATGACGTAACGCACGCAGGCAGCCTCTCTCAGGTGTTTGTTTTGGACGGCAGCTGTCACAACAGATTTGATCCGGGCTGCCAGCCTTGATACATTCTGTTGCGATAAAGATTCTAAGACAACTCAGCAATTTCTCTGGATTAACGGGTTATTTTCTAGCCTGAAATGCGATCGTATTACTAAATGACTACACATGCCATGTAACATGCAAGTAGTTGGCTATCGCCCTGGATATGAAGTAAATGTTTTTACCAATAAATAATAATAAATGCAATTTTATCCATGGAAATAGCTATACAAAAAGGCAAAATAAATGTTGTGGTTGCGATTGCCGGTGTAGATGTCAGAAGGAAATGTCGCTGACAGAAAAAAAAGTTTGCCCTCTTTGCAGTGGTTTGGGCTGGAAATGAGCTGTAAGAGCGGGATATGCACAACACTGCCTATTGATTGGCTACTGAATCTTACAACAATGTACAGCCTTGACATGCTGGGCACATTTCAACAAAAAAATATCTATGTATCTGTGTTAGCCTACTGACTGTTTGGCTAGCTAGCTAAATTAGCTAAATTACCACGTTGTCGTGCACATCAGTGTCACCAAGCTAACGTTATTAATAAACAAGTGAATTCGTTATTTTGATGGAGATTAATAAATCATGTAATAATGTATCGAACGTTACATTCATGCTACTAGTTTAACATTACCTACACACTGCTTAAGTTAATATAAAAAGAATGTACTTACCGACGAGATGAAGTGATAACACACAAGGTTAGTTAGCCTACTAAAGAAATGGTGCCTTGCTAGGTACTGTTAGCTTGTGATAATTGGAAGCATCAAGTGTTGAACGTCACTCTATGCACAATGAGGGTAAAGAACAATGATCTCAGACCTGCTGTTTTCCTATAGTGCGTTGACATTTTAACCAACAGATGTTGCTGGTGAGCTTTCCAACCAAGTTCCAAAAACATCTTAAAAATACATTAAAAAAAAAAAAAAATCCCCGATGCTTAGGCCCAAAGGGGGGGGAGGTCAATTTAGGCCAATACACTGGCGGAAACCCTGCAGCCCCTAGAACCGTGTGGTAAAAAGTTTTGAAATTTGGCACACTGATTGGGGACAGTCCCATGATTTTGAGCTGTATGCCCGATTTAAAAAAAGAAAAGAAAAAAGAGGTATAGTTGGATTCCTTGGATAAAGCAGAGTTCAACACGTACATTGATGTCAATTTCCGCCATATTGGATTTTCCACCATATTGGATTTTCTGAAAAAGTTAAACAAATTTTCACAGGCCACTAATTTTGTCCAATCAAACCAAAATTGCAACAGGTGATGTTCAGACCAAGCCTTACAAAAGTTATCAGATGGATTTTTGATTTTAGAAACCGTTCGTCCGTCACAGCCAATCGACATCGGCGGTGAAGTCGCCAAACAGGAAGTGAGCTCTTATTTCAGTAAAGATTTGATGTATCAACACCAAACTTGGTACATAGACTCAGTACCCCATTTTGAGGAAACACAAAAAATTTTCCACCATTTGACCACTGGGGGGGCGCTGCAATGTGTGATCTTCGGACCAAGCCTCACAAAAGTTATCAGATGAATTTTAGATTTTCAAAATCGTTTGCTCAGTACAGCCAATCGAAATGGGCGGCAAAGCTGCCAAACAGGGAGTGAGGGCATATCTCAGCAACGCTTTGATGTGTTGATACCAAACTTGGTATATGGACTCAGGACTCCTTCCTGAAGATGTGGAAAAAATTAGGTGTTATTTACTGCAACATAGACCATTGCTCTACCAGGAGCAGACAATTGCACTGAAATACTAATGAAATAGCCTACCAATTACCGATGAATTTATTTTTCTCCTTCCAGAAAACAACTGCATGGCTTACACATCAGTACAAGAATAACACAAAAGGTGGACTTTATTGGAGAAAATGCACACAGACAGAAATAAAACAACACAAAAAGGCAATGTCAAATGGAGAAGTTACAAATTGAATCAGTCTATCAGCAAGTACTTTTAAACACTAACAAAAAATTTTAACTAGACAGGGAAAACATGAACAAGTGGCAAATTAACGTCAACACGTGAAACATGAAAACACACGAAAGAAAACAAGAACTACAAAAACGAGTAGTTCAGGCCTGTATCTCCTCGCCATTCTCTAAGAATAACTCGTCTAATCCCTCTGCATAGTCCTGTGCTTCCAACCCTGGGCCACCCTGTTCGTTCGCTGCATACTCCTTAATTGAAACAATCAGCCCCTCAGTGTTGACGGGCAAGTCAACTTCACCAATACTGATGAAGTGCTCTTCAATCGCCTCCACGTCCCTCATGGAATCGCCCAAGTCCTTCTCCCTCAAGTAGGCATTTCAACACCAACATATTTTGTCCAATCTTCACCAAACTTGTCACAGATCATCTTCAGACCAACCCTCAAAAAAGTTCTCTGATGCATTTTTGATTTTCAAAAACGTTCATCCATTACAGCCAAATCAAAGCATACGACCCAAACAAGATGTGAGCTCATATCTCAGTTACACCCAATCTTTGGTCAATTGACATAAAACTTGCTATCAGTGCTTACAGCCATGCTTTTAACATGATCCTATCAAGTTGCCATGGTGACTCTGCCCTGCTGGACTGCTTGGCCCCCTCATCGCTGCTTGCAGCTATATTTTTGGATCAACTTGGTGATTAAAAATATATGCTGCGGTGAGATGTTAAACACTATCACTGAGAGCGTGCACCGTGTGCAATCTTTGAAATGTGCTGACTCCTAATGGCTTACTATTGAGTCAGCCTGCAGTTGCAGTACGCACAGTGAAAAACTTAATGCAAGTAAAATGGATCTCATTGCAAAGCCCCACATGACTTCACCCATCTGGGCATATTTGGTCCTCAAGCACCGAGAGGAACCCAAAAATTTAGAGGAAGCAGTTTGCGGCGTTAAAAAATAAAAAAGTTGCGGTGAAAGATGCAAACAAATCTAAGAAACCCCGAGCATCAACCACCCGACCAAACCACTGCAGACCACTGATTGGTCAGAAACAGCAGTTTCATGCGGCGTCGCTATGACGACCAGCTACATTAACGGGGGTACTATCTGCAGTGGAAAACGAAGTAACTCGTACCAAAAGTGAGTAGAGTCGAGTGGAGTCCAGTCGGGTTGAGCCGGTACCATGCGGTGGAAAAGTGGCTATAGAATGTCGCCAGCAGTGTATGCGTGTGAGCTCGTCAACACATTTCTGATAGAAAAGGTAGTTTGTAGGCTTTTTTTTAGTTCATTACAGTGGTGGTACAAATGACAAGAACTAAGTGGTACTGTGCTGTTAGCGTTTATTGATCGCCGTACAAGGTTCATGTAAAGTAGCTAGCACAATCTGACAGCACTAACCTATAAAAATGTACTGTGAATGGTACTTGCTCAATCGAACAGTAAATGTGAAAAACACACCGAAATTTTTTGTCACACCCTCAATAAACGTCAAAACTCCCAGTAGTAGATTGAATTAAATCTTTTAACATTATATGAAACGTTATCGATTCCGCTTGGCCACAGTGAGTGAAACTAGGCAATCTAAGCGAATAGTTTCTATGTAAATTACGTCAAAAGGATTCAGCTACCTAAACTCCTCTTCCTTGTTTGCTACCTAAACTTCACAGCACAGTCATTGCCGTTATCATGATTGTAGCATGAAGTGTCTGTTTTCAAAATCCATTTCAGCCATTCACAAGTGACCTGGGACTTTGAAGTTATAAGGCTGTATCAAGTCTCCAGTGAAAATATTCCCTTGCTATATCAGTCAGAATTCTGAGAGAACCAACTACCATATATGAGCGTGTAAAATCAACAAAAAATATAGTTCACCAAGTTGCGCCGTGGGTCTGGACGGTTTCGTGCTTGTTCTTATATGCCATAGGATCTCTCTGATCCAAGACAATTACGCCCTTGGGAGTCTATCTGGGACTAAAGTAAACCTTAACAGTGTAAACTCCCAGATAGACGCTATTGTTCAGTGTGTCATGCTTGGGGGGTGTAGTTGCAGATTAGATTGCTGGGAAGGGGTGCTTGTTAAATGGACAAACAAATAAACTACATGACAAACAGTAGAGAGCTCCGCTTTCTAGCAGTAGCCGTTCAGCGTCATACCATATGGGTCAGACTGTTGTTTTTGGTGAAACTGAAATGTGTACATCATTCCCATTTAAATGACATAACGTCATTATTGATCCATGTCGTATATATAAGTTTAACCAGTGATAATACCTCCTTTAAATGCATAATCCCTAATGATAATACCTGCTGATACACTAAGATTTTCAGCTATTGAATCCATCCTTTTCGCAGATATCCTGCGTATCACATCACATACAAATTCTGTGGAACTGTCACTGTTAATATCTGCAACTGCTGGAGTTAACCTCCAGTGCAACCATTTTACGTCATCTACCCAAAGTGCATTGCGCTTATAAAATAATGGCGATCTTCATTGATCAAATTTTATATTAAAGGCTTTGGTTTTTTAAAGTCGGACTGAAATTGCATTGCTTATATTTTGTACTTCCCTTGGTGGTAAAATAGGCAGCGTCAGCTGTATTATCATATTATTTAAAATTTATAATTTTTTTGTTTTGAATTATAGATATTGGGGTTTTAAAAATCACCGCGCCACCTACTGTGCTTTTTTCCACATTTTTAAAATTGTCGCTTCTTGATGTCAGGAAGCGGTCTCATTTGCATGCAGCCTATCACAGCGTGTATTTGCTTATGATTGACATTGAGGGCTAGGCTGCATTTGCCACTGTCAAGTCTGGGAAACATGGCACCTTGGAAGCGGCATTGCTGTGTTGAAGGATGCACAAATACTGACTCACTACACGCAATCCCGAAGGACACATGTAGAATTTTTATCAGGTTCATTAGTGTCAAACAACACAAGTGTCTGCACTCTGCATTTTACACCAGACGACTTTTTGAATAGGGCGCAAAAACAGAGTGGGTTTTGCAAAGAACTGCGACTGAACCCTGGAGCAGTCCCGACTGTCCAGTTGCAGCAGGGTTGTCTCTGCGTTGTGTTTTCTTGTAAAGATGACATGACAACTGCTGCGCGGGATCTGCATTTATTGTTGTAAAGAGCGATAAAAAGATTGTTGGAAACAGGTTCACTCGCAACTTCGCTCTCAATGGTGCGATAAACTGATATTGTTGGTAACAGGCTCACTCGCAACTGCGCCTGTTAAAATATCCAAAACGTCTTTTAATGTATGTATGTAAAGCACATGTACTTTTCCTATGCGGTACAAAATAAAAGAAAATGTATATTATTCTGAGAATGGCATGGTATTATCACTTCGGCCAAGGCTATAGTTGACTAGCACCATATGGCAACTTATGGCAACAAATAGCTATAATAAAAAAATGCACGACAGAATGCAACTTAAAAATACGTTGAGCAGTCCCCACAAATCGATCAAGCACAGTATGGAGCAGTACAGAGGATAACCACAAAGTAAGTTTCTTCTATTATTATATTTTGGATGTATAATTACTGAGTGTATGAATTACCTTCGCCTGGCTTACAATGAGGATAGCTAACAGCTACATTCGCTGACGTTAGTTGGCATAGCTGAAAAGCAATCTTAGCATCAACATAATTATCACACAAAGTATAAAGCAACAATTCAGGAAAGCCAAATATTATTTATCTAGCTAGCTATGGAGATTTGTTGACTTTGTGCAATATGACAACTCATTTAGCTTTACCTATCTACTGAAATGTAGCCTGTCACCCTATTATTTTCTCTTGATGGCTGTCACAGTCAACATTTTCAGACGGTCCGCCCACTAGCTGTCACTCAAAACGCAAGGAGTACGCCCTCGACCCTGCCCACGCAGTATCTGACCTCCATAGTAGCATTATAATAACATTTTTGTGATATGTATAAATTTTTATTAATAAAAAAAACATTTTAAAACCATTTAAAAACAATTTTGCAATGGTATAGAATATAAGTAATGATACAGTATTTCAAATTTCAGTCCGACTTTAAAAATAACTAATCTTTAGCGTGGTTTTTACAACAGGTTTTTCCATAGTTGAGGGCATTTACAACATATTAAGCCCTACAAGTCTTAACAGGCGGGGGTTCTCTCTAAGTATGCTCATGTATATTACCACTAAATTGATTTTTGTTAAAGGTGCTTAGTGCAATAATATTTAGTATGCTGTACTGGTTAAAACAGGACAGTTAAATCATTAATCACCATTATATGTGTGACAATCATCAGCTAAAGTTTCATAATCATCAGAGGAATGGAATATAGTCTCAATTTGTATTCACTCCAAAAAACGTTTTAAAAAATCAGGTTTCTGGTATTTTGCCTAATTCTGTAAAATTTGTGTAATTTATGCTGCACTGCATGAAAGGGCATTGTTCACTAAAGTCGCATTTGTAAATGAGAATGGCCAATGAGGACAACGTAGTAATGTACCCTGCAGATGTCACAGAAACTCGCCGCGCTCCACATGGAATTCATACAAGCGTGATGTATGCTAGGCAAATGAGTTGAATTTATTTGTCATAATAGTTGGACAGCTGTTAACAGAGTGCAGAGAGGAATTTATTTTAGCTATAGCCTGGAGACTGAAGCACTTTCATAATTAAAACTACAGATAGAAAGAACAAACACTCATTAAGCATCAGGTTTCAATGAGTGGAGCTGGCCATCTTGCAATTCCAAAGTAGACAGTGAATGATAGTGGTAGCTGTCCTTTTGTTTTTAAAAAATCAATGCAAAAAAATTATTTATAATTATTATTATAATTATAATTATTATTAATAATAATAATAATAATAATAATAATAACAATAATAATAATAATAATAATAATGCATTTATTTTATATAGCGCTTTTCATGGTCTCAAAGACGCTTTACAGTACATGATACATAAATACAAACATTACATACAAAAAAAAAAAAATGCAGTGGGACTAGTGGTGCAGCGGTAGTAGGAGGGGGTGTGAGAGGGGGAAGACAAACATCAAGGGAAGGCTAGGGGAAAGAGTTGGGTTTTAAGTTGAGATTTGAAAGAGGTGAGTGAGTCTGAGGTACGGATGTCAGGGGGGAAGGCATTCCAGAGTTTGGGGGCGGCAACTGAGAAGGCGCGGTCGCCAAAAGAATGGCGCTGAGAGGGGATGGTGGTGAGGAGGCCGGCAGTGGATGAACGTAACTGTCTGGGTGGCTGGTAGGGGAGCAGGAGGTCAGAGAGGTAAGTGGGTGCGAGGCCATTTAGGGATTTGTGACCTAGGAAGAGGAGTTTGAATGTGATACGTGATGTGATTGGGAGCCAGTGTAAATCTTTCAAGACGGGTGATGTGAGACCGGGAGGATGTGTGGGCCAGTATTGTTGCAGCCGAGTTCTGAACCAATTGCAGTTTGTGTAGGAGGCGGGAGGAAAGACCAGTGAGGAGTGCGTTGCAGAAGTCCAATCTGCTGGAAATGAATGTGCGGATGAGTTTTTGTGCATCGGGATGGGTGAGAGAGGGTCTAAGTCTGGAGATATTGCGTAGATGTAAAAATGAAACCTTGACAGTGTTATTGATGTGCTTTTCAAAGGAGAGGGATGGAATTTCCCTCTATGAATTTCTATTCTTGCATTTGAAGATACTTACATCATTTATATTTAAAATATGAAAATAAGTTGGCAGTTATACTAGTAAGTACAGAAAGAGCATTTGCTCTAATAATGCAGCTCAGACACAGAACCAAAACAACATCATCCTCTCTGCTTTTTCTCCCCAGTTCAGTATTTACACTTCATTCGAAATAACTCCAGTAGTGGTGCTTGGAAACCAGTCTGTTGCACGAGGAACATCTCATCAAGAAATGCATCGTAATGGATACGGATCTGTCTTTTGTTTTGTGACTTGTGTGCATTGTGGTTTTCGGCCTTCTGTGAGGAGTGAGTTCATGCGGTTGTCATGCGGAAGGCAGGCGCTGGATGACCCGTGCTGGCTGTGCTCTGGAGCTCTACAAGCTGTGTTGCTGCTCTGTTGTTTTCCCTTGCTGCTTTGACATAAACATGCCCCTTGGCATTCTCTGCAGGATCACCCTTGAGATTATGACCCTGCAGCCCAAGTGTGAGGATGTGGAGACAGCAGAGGGCGTGGCCATCACTGTCACGGGGGTGGCGCAGGTAAACACTCCTCTTCCCATCAGGCCTTTTCACCTGCTTACGTCTGTCTCTCTGTCGAATGGAGGCCTCCAAAGAACCTGTAGCAAAGTACCTATGAGTATATGAAGAGTTTCTTCAGGTTCATAATGTGTGCTTCAGGTTTTTTCCAATTAATAGTTTATTTTTCACATCCATTTGTTGAAAAATTCTACAGGATTTTCCTTGAATTTAAAGTGTTTATTTACATCATCTTTTTGATGTTATTTTTGGGTGCTTTAGCTTTCTGCTTTTAGGGATTTGAATTGGTTATAAAAAGGCATTCACCACAAGTGCAGCTGTTCTCTGTAGTTGCAGACCCTGGTCCTGTAGTTGCAGGCTGGGCCCTGGGGTTGCAGGCTGGGCCCTGGGGTTGCAGGCTGGGCCCTGGGGTTGCAGGCTGGGCCCTGGGGTTGCAGGCTGGGCCCTGGGGTTGCAGGCTGGGCCCTGGGGTTGCAGGCTGGGCCCTGGGGTTGCAGGCTTTGCTGTGTTTTGTCTTTGTCCTACCAGGGGTAGGGTGGGTTTGAGCCGCATTGGTTCCTCCCAGTAATGTGGTGGCTATCCACCTTGCTCTGCTGTAGCACTGAATGGCATGATGGTGAATTCACAGATGCAGTGAGCAGTTCCTAAATAAAATGAGGGAATTCAAATGAGCAGCTGTTTCCACAGCATGCTCATTTTCTTATTGAGATGATGGGACCATGTGCAGTAACAAAAGTTTATGTTTTGCCTCTTAAAAAAGTGTATGAATATTTGTGGTTTTTACATATTTAATATGTACTCTGAATTTGTGTCATTCTGCATGCCTGAATTTCTCACCAGGTTAAAGTAATGACTGACAATGATTTGCTGGCTGTTGCCTGTGAGCAGTTTCTGGGCAAATCTGTGACAGAAATCAAAAGCGTTGTTCTGCAAACGTTGGAGGGGCATTTGCGCTCCATCTTGGGTGAGTTCTTGGAGAATTCTTTTTGTTGTCTTGATCACTTGTCTCGTCTGATACTGGATGGATGTCTGCGTGTGTAGCTTGGAGAGCCCAGGAGCTGTAGAAGGCAAGCGTCTTCATCTGTTCTGTCTGCAGGCACGCTGACGGTGGAGCAGATCTACCAGGACCGGGACCAGTTTGCCATGCTGGTGAGGGAGGTGGCTGCTCCGGACGTGGGCCGCATGGGCATCGAGATCCTCAGCTTTACCATTAAGGTGCGCCGGCCTGCCACGCTGCACACTCTGATAGGCTGGTAACGGCCTGCCACGCTGCACTCTGATAGGCTGGAACTGGCTTGCCACACCGCACTCTGATAGGCTGGTAACGGCCTGCCACGCTGCACTCTGATAGGCTGGAACTGGCTTGCAACACTGCACTCTGATAGGCTGGAAACACCACACTGCACTCTGTTTGGCGTTACTGGTAGGCTGGAAACACCACACTGCACTCTGATAGGCTGGAAACGCTGTGCCACGCTCTGATAGGCTAGAAACACCATGCTGCACTCTGATAGGCTGGAAACACCACGCTGCACTCTGTTTGGCGTTACTGATAGGCTGGAAACACCATGCTGCACTCTGTTTGGCGTTACTGGTAGGCTGGAAACACCACACTGCACTCTGATAGGCTGGAAACGCTGTGCCACGCTCTGATAGGCTAGAAACACCATGCTGCACTCTGATAGGCTGGAAACACCACGCTGCACTCTGTTTGGCGTTACTGATAGGCTGGAAACACCATGCTGCACTCTGTTTGCCACACTCTGATAGGCTGGAAACGCTGTGCCACGCACTGATAGGCTAGAAACATCATGCTGCACTCTGATAGGCTGGAAACACCACGCTGCACTCTGTTTGGCGTTACTGATAGGCTGGAAACACCATGCTGCACTCTGTTTGGCGTTACTGGTAGGCTGGAAACACCACACTGCACTCTGATAGGCTGGAAACGCTGTGCCACGCTCTGATAGGCTAGAAACACCATGCTGCACTCTGTTTGCCACACTCTGATAGGCTGGAAACGCTGTGCCACGCACTGATAGGCTAGAAACATCATGCTGCACTCTGATAGGCTGGAAACACCACGCTGCACTCTGTTTGGCGTTACTGATAGGCTGGAAACACCATGCTGCACTCTGTTTGGCGTTACTGGTAGGCTGGAAACACCACACTGCACTCTGATAGGCTGGAAACGCTGTGCCACGCTCTGATAGGCTAGAAACACCATGCTGCACTCTGATAGGCTGGAAACACCACGCTGCACTCTGTTTGGCGTTACTGATAGGCTGGAAACACCATGCTGCACTCTGTTTGCCACACTCTGATAGGCTGGAAACGCTGTGCCACGCACTGATAGGCTAGAAACATCATGCTGCACTCTGATAGGCTGGAAACACCACGCTACACTCTGTTTGGCGTTACTGATAGGCTGGAAACACCACACTGCACTCTGTTTGCCGCACACTGATAGGCTAGAAACATCATGCCACACTCAGTTTGCCGTTACTGATAGGCTGGAAACATACTGGAGTTTTATGTGATCCTGAAGTGGCTCGTCTGCTCACTTCCTGTCTGACCGGAGGTTTAAAGGGTGTATCCACTCAGTGGCAGATCAGGGCTGGAATACGTTGAGAGCTACTTCCCTTTCTGCACAATAACATCTGTCCCGTGTGTACGTGTGTGCTCCCCTGCGCTTTCTGTGGGTATTGCACCCTGCAGACGCGCAGAGCTCATTTTTGAGGACGTGCAGAAAGAACGTTGTGAACGAGCACAGGACACATGGGACCGCAATCTTGCATGCACGTTTGCCAAATTTAAATCAGGCATGTTTCCAGCGTTACGGGTGGATTAGGGCAGGGCTTGCCCCTATCCCCTGCCTTCACTCTGGTCCCTGCTGCTGCAGAATGCATAACTGAGCTCCCAGCTTCCATTCAGAGGATTAAGAGGGGGATCAGTTGCCTGTCGCTTTAAAACACACTATTTGTGTGCCATTAATAAAGAGGAAATGCAGCTGTGGTTTTCCAGAACTGAGCCCTCAGTTTATTGTCCAGTGTTCATACTGAATCCTGATTATTTCTCTTTTCTTGCAATGTTAATCACTTACAAATGGATATGTGTTGATTATAAACAATTGGCCAGATTTTATGAGCCTTCGGGGCTATTTTCAGAAATCAAACGATGCAGATTAAGCTGCCCCGCAGTACTAGGCTTGGTGTTTGTCATGGCTAAGGTCATGGAGCACTCACATGTTAAACATCATAGAAAACTGAAAAAAGAAGCAGAAATCAAATTAATTAAAGCAAAAAAATTAAAGCAAAAAAAATTAATTTATTATTTTATAAAATTTACTAACCAATCGATCTCATGTGCAGCAATGGGGAATGATTGAAATAGCATGCGCAACAATAGCAACAGTATCAAGTTCTTGAAGTTTTAAAAAAAACGGTGCAAAGTTGCCACTTGTTAAAAAATATGAGCAAATGCGCTGATAGGCTGGTGCATTTAATTGCTTTTGTCCACCACAGAAAGAGCAGGCTTTTTGCCTTTAACAGAACATTGTTAGAAACACAGCATGCTCAAATTGCATTACTAAAATAATAAAAAATAGGGTTACTGTGCCTTGTAGTAGCTACAAGGAGCACTCAGCATCAACACTTGACAGAGGCCGTCAAACATTTGATTGCAATAACTGACTGCAGACTGCATTATAGTTTCTATCCTGAACTGCTGAAAAATCACAGAAAGCACTAAAAACTAGGAAAGACACGGAATTGATAAAAATCAGGGAATCAGTTGCACCTGCGTCTTCTGTGACAAACACCCAGGCAATAATTTCTCTTCTTGAAGAAATAAAAGGATCTGGATCATTTCACTCGACACTTGCCACCACAGCAATGCGCACTTTGTCCTGTGCTGTGCATGGTGCTGGATATGCTCCTAACTCACTGCAGAGGCATCTATTTCCCCACATCCAGTCGTATTCAACGCACTGTATGTTATAAGCTCTGCTTCATACGCAAAATATGATTAATAAGCGGCCCCTTTGGCTGATTGCCAAAATAAGAAGTTAATTTCACACAGACTGCAAACACACCAACATACCCTCGTCAGGCCACATTTTGTGCTGCAAGTTTTATGTACGTACTTTTGGCCCAGTGTGCTTATCACATATATACGTGCTGATGTAACGGAGCGAGTTCCTTCATCTGACGGAAAGTGCTCTTCCCCTCTTCCTTCTGTGAACAGAACACTTCCCTGTCATGACAATGCTAGCAATGTGGAAGTGCTGGAGAACCGGTAGAAGTTACTTTTCATTTTTAAAAACTGTCTGTGTTTGAGAGATTGTAAGAACTTGATTTAATTGAACTTGAAGTGTTGAATTGGGAGTTGTGAATTTGAAATTGGTGCAACCTGAGCACATTTAAAAAAAGTATTCGTAGTACATGGGCTCTGTCTTGTAACAGCTGGCTCAAACTGAAACAGGATTCCAGACGCCAGTTGAAGGAATAACAAACTAATTTATTCAAATGGAAAAACATGGATAAACGCAAGAATAACAAGACGTGTGTGTGTGGCCAGGGGAGGGAGGGAGATAGGGCCTCCAGGGCTATGCTAACCAGCTGTAGAGAATTTTCCCCAATTTAGCTGTGCCACATGTCCACCATCAGCACTGGGGAAAGAGCACATCAAACTACCATGCGAGTGAAGCATGACAGTCTGCACTGAACTAATAGAGTTTGGAGCATTCTGGTGAGTTGTAAGCTCTGTACTGTGTTATTTTCAGAGTATTTGATGGAGTTTTCTCTGTCTGTATTGGAGGTCTGGTAATGTCTGCATTTGGCCGCAGTAAGAGCATGCGGGTGGTGTTGGCTCCCTTACAGGACGTGTACGACAAGGTGAATTACCTGAGCTCCCTGGGGAAGACCCAGACTGCCGCTGTCCAGCGGGATGCTGACATCGGTGTTGCAGAGGCAGAAAGGGATGCTGGAATCAGGGTAAGGGAGCTGGGCCCACCATATTGAACACATTCACACGTCTACCGGAGGCATCTACAACTCCGAACCATATTCAACACATTCACACGTCTACCGGAGGCATCTACAACTCAACCATACTCAACACATTCACACGTCTACCGGAGGCATCTACAACTCAACCATACTCAACACATCCACACATCTATCAGAGGCATCTACAGCTCAGTACCATATTCAGCACATTCACACATTTACAGTTGTGTAAGTCGCTCTGGATAAGAGCGTCTGCTAAATGCCTGTAATGTAATGTAATACAGAGACATCTGCATCAAAAACTCAGAAAGAAAAGAGAGGAAATGACCTAATCTCTCCCCGTATTCACTGTCTCTGTTCAGGAAGCTGAATGCAAGAAGGAAATGTTGGACATCAAATTCTTGGCAGACACCAAAATGGCTGACTCCAAACGAGAGCTGGAAATGCAGAAGGCTGCCTTCAACCAGGAAGTCAACACTAAGGTACGAAGCCAGGGAAACAGGCTGCAGCTGTGCTTATATTTTTCTATTGCCCTTCAGATGAATATATGCACATTAACCCGGGTTCTATAATTACTAAACCTAAAAATATGGATACAGTCTATTGAACCTATTCTGGTGTAGAAATAGTTGTGTCCATGAGCAGATTTTCTCCACTCAATTCTGTTCTTGTTCATGTACACAAGCACTTGTTGGCGCATGAATGAGACTCCGATAGATAGTATCGCAGGTATGTGGGTCTTGTGCAGCTGGAGAATACAAATGAACAATGAAGTGTGTGGGAATGAGTGGAAAGGATAGCCTAAATGTGGCTGTAATTATAAATCAATAAACAATTAATATCCTTACTTCACAGAAGCAGTTCAAAATAGGTGTAGGTTAAAATGGAAATGACTGTTTTTTGTTCACTGGTATACGGTGCTCTCCAGAATGATTCACACCCTTGATGAAGATTTTTTTAAAACGCCATAACGTTAAAGATCCACCATTGTCACTGTAGATATGGCATCCTTTTCAACAAGTGTTCAATGAAATATTAAATTCTGTAACACTTGGTTACAGTGGAAGTTCCAGTGGCATTTAGCAAACTCCAGACACATGTGTTTCTCGATTGCCCTCACTGGAGGCTTTTCTGAAAAGCCTCTTGGCACAGAGGTGTCATCTGGAGACTTTGCCTTCCCAAGATGCAGTCTAGTTTTAAAGCTCTCCAACTGTGGCTCCTTGAATTTCTTTGCCTCCCAAAAAATCACACCTCGATAAGATGCACGTCCTCAGCAGGTTTGCCACTGTTCCAGTGGTTTTAACTAATGGTCGAAAGTGCTATCTTTATTTTTTTGTAACTACCGATGCCTAGGCAGTTATGCTGTGTTTTATCGTTAGTGAGCCCTGATGACGACGAGTCTTTGTTAGAAACTGTTAACTTTGTTAGTGAAGTTGGATACATATAGCTTGATAGCATGCATGTTGTCTTGAATTCAGTTCCCCTGATCCAAATAAATGCAGGTGAATTACTGAGCTAGCTAAGCTGTAACTATAAACAGTAACAGCAGTTCCCATAGGGGGGGAAGACATCTTTATTTATGGGTGGGGACAGAATTTGATATAAAAGCTACTCAACCTTGGGCACCTAGCTGCCTAACATTACTTACTGGTCAAACAAAAAACAGGCCAACGCTTTTCATCCCGTTGTTGACGCCGCCAATATTTTCAGTAAAGCAAATCCTGTGTAAAATGCCTTTAATACAGATTTATTTAATGGATTTTATTGAAAAAAAAAATGTATTTGTGGAGTGGCAGTTGGGATGCATGCTCTTTCAGAGAAAAAGAAAACGTTGAACATGTTGTATCGTTTGAGCAAAAAATGTTTCTTACTTTATATACACTTCTTTGCTAATCCTTATCAAGGGTCTGACTTTCAGAGAGCCCTCTGTGTATTAAATAAGAAATCTCAGGAGGAACAGAGGGGTGTTTTGCCTTTCAAGCCAATATCCTGGTCACAGAAATGGTTGATGAAATACCATTGAATTCCACATTAATTAAATCTAACTTTGGAGATGGAAGTGTGACAGTTTGGATGATGGTTTGTGCAGACTTGCTTGGTACTCCGCTTAGATCAGCATTAGTTTTGATAAAATGGATATGATAATGTTATACGGTATTTGCTAAATATGTAACAAACTAAAGGTAATCAGAAGGTGCGTAGAGGTTTGTTGAGTGCTAGCACCCCTGTCTGTGGGTGGTGCAGATGTATTGTTGCGGTGTCCACCCCTGAGATGCTCGCTGTTTTCCTCTGAGTGTGCAGCTGTGAGATGCTCGCTGTTTTCCTCTGAGTGTGCAGCTGTGAGATGCTCGCTGTTTTCCTCTGAGTGTGCAGCTGTGAGATGCTCGCTGTTTTCCTCTGAGTGTGCAGCTGTGAGATGCTCGCTGATTTCTTCCGTGTAGAAAGCAGAGTCCCAGCTGGCCTACGAGCTGCAGGCTGCCAAGGAGCAGCAGAAGATCAGGCTGGAGGAGATCGAGATCGAGGTGGTGCAGAGGAAGAAGCAGATCACCATTGAGGAGAAGGAGATCACCAGGACGGAACGGGAGCTGGTAGCCACGGTTATGAGGCCGGCCGAAGCGGAGGCCTACAAGATCCAGCAGCTGGCCGAGGGACAGAAGTAAGCCCCCCCCCCCTTGCTCAGCCCAAGCCTTTACGATTGTGTCAAATTTAGAGCTCACCATATACTGACATAGACTTTAGAACACATGTTGTATGTTTCTGTATGGCTATACACTAGAATGAGTTCTTAAGCAGGTGGTGAATGGCATCCACTCAGTCAGGCTTTCACAGTCTGTGCCCCTGTTTTCTGATTCCAGAAAACCTGGTTCATACCCATAGATCTGTCAGTTAAATGTTTCAGTTGAAAGACTGTTGGCCTTATCCTGTAGGACTTCTGTTGTGTCGCTAGCAGTTCATTTTGATGTTTTAGGTTCAGTATAAATACAGGGACATGAGGGTTGGAGGCTGCATTCCATTGGGAACAGTTGCCCATTTTACCTTAAATTTTAGCAGAAGAAAGTTGCAGTGCTGAGTTGGTATGCTGCCACGTTGGAATGGGAATTCATGCTCTTCCTCCACAGGACGAAGAGGGTGCTTACGGCCCAGGCTGAAGCAGAGAAGATCAGGCGGATAGGCGAGGCCGAGGCGGGCTCCATCGAGGTGGTGGGGAAGGCTGAGGCTGAGAAGATGAGGCTGAAGGCAGAGGCCTATCAGCAGTATGGAGAGGCAGCTAAGACCGCCCTCGTCCTCGAAGCCCTGCCCAAGGTAAGATGTGAAGGCTGACAGGTGTTTGATTCAGGGGGAAATCATTGTTTTCAGTGTTGTTTTGGCCTTTTTGGCGGTTTTATATTGGAATTAAATTGTTCAACCTGACCACAGTTGAGAACCTAGTCTCGTTGGCACTTACCCAGGGAGTGACATCAGAGCCGCCAAATGTTCCAACAGAAAGTAAAGCACTTGGTTTTGAATCTGAATAATTATTATTAATAACTGTCTTGGTGTTTCAGCCAAATTTTTCAGTGCGTGTAGAATAGCATGTCTGGTGTGTCTGTGCAGATTGCTAGCAAGGTGGCGGCTCCACTGGCCCGAACCAACGAGATTGTCATCCTGAGTGGGGAGGGCAGCCGCGTGACCCGGGACATCAACCAGCTCCTAGCCGAGCTGCCTGTGTCCGTCAACGCCCTCACTGGGGTGGACCTGTCTAAGGTAAGGGCATTCTGAGCCATCAGTGCCCTCACTGGGGTGGACCTGTCCAAGGTAAGAGTGCTCTGAGCCATCAGTGCCCTCACTGGGGTGGACCTGTCCAAGGTAAGGGCATTCTGAGCCATCAGTGCCCTCACTGGGGTGGACCTGTCCAAGGTAAGGGCATTCTGAGCCATCAGTGCCCTCACTGGGGTGGACCTGTCCAGGGTAAGAGTGCTCTGAGCTATCAGTGCCCTCACTGGGGTGGACCTGTCCAAGGTAAGGGCATTCTGAGCCATCAGTGCCCTCACTGGGGTGGACCTGTCCAGGGTAAGAGTGCTCTGAGCCATCAGTGCCCTCACTGGGGTGGACCTGTCCAAGGTAAGGGCATTCTGAGCCATCAGTGCCCTCACTGGGGTGGACCTGTCCAAGGTAAGGGCATTCTGAGCTATCAGTGCCCTCACTGGGGTGGACCTGTCCAAGGTAAGGGCATTCTGAGCCATCAGTGCCCTCACTGGGGTGGACCTGTCCAGGGTAAGAGTGCTCTGAGCCATCAGTGCCCTGACTGGGGTGGACCTGTCTAAGATAAGGGCATTCTGGGCCATCAGTCTCCTCACTGCGGTGGACCTGTCCAGGGTAAGAGTGCTCTGAGCCATCAGTGCCCTCACTGGGGTGGACCTGTCCAAGGTAAGGGCATTCTGGGCCATCAGTGCCCTCACTGGGGTGGACCTGTCCAGGGTAAGAGTGCTTTGAGCCATCAGTGCCCTGACTGGGGTGGACCTGTCTAAGGTAAGGGCATTCTGAGCCCCATCAGTGCCCTCACTGGGGTGGACCTGGCCAAGGAAGGGGCGCTCAGAGCTATCAGTGCACTCTCTAGGGTGGACCTGTCCAGGGTAAGAGTGCTTTGAGCCATCAGTGCCCTGACTGGGGTGGACCTGTCTAAGGTAAGGGCATTCTGAGCCCCATCAGTGCCCTCACTGGGGTGGACCTGTCCAAGGTAAGAGTGCTCTGAGCTATCAGTGCCCTCACTGGGGTGGACCTGTCCAAGGTAAGGGCATTCTGAGCCATCAGTGCCCTCACTGGGCTGGACCTGTCCAAGGTAAGAGTGCTCTGAGCCATCAGTGCCCTCACTGGGGTGGACCTGTCCAAGGTAAGGGCATTCTGAGCCATCAGTGCCCTCACTGGGGTGGACCTGTCCAGGGTAAGAGTGCTCTGAGCTATCAGTGCCCTCACTGGGGTGGACCTGTCTAAGGTAAGAGCGCTCCAAGCCATCAGTGGCCTCACTGGGGTGGACCTGTCCAAGGTAAGGGCATTCTGAGCCATTAGTGCCCTCACTGGGGTGGACCTGTCCAGGGTAAGAGTGCTCTGAGCTATCAGTGCCCTCACTGGGGTGGACCTGTCCAAGGTAAGGGCATTCTGAGCCATTAGTGCCCTCACTGGGGTGGACCTGTCTAAGGTAAGAGTGCTCTGAGCCATCAGTGCCCTCACTGGGGTGGACCTGTCCAAGGTATGGGCATTCTGAGCCATCAGTGCCCTCACTGGGGTGGACCTGTCCAAGGTATGGGCACTCTCAGGAAGAGCCCAACTCACAAGGGAGAACCGCTCTCCATCCACCTCCGTCAGCAGAGTCGCTCTCCATCCACCTTCGTCAACATCTAAGTGTATGTCCACAGGGCCCCAAGTCACAGGGGCCTTTAGTCAATGCATCCTGCAATATAGCCTCTGTTTACTAATCTTGCTAATGATGCAGCTGCAGTGGTTCAGCTACTTCATTATAGAGAATGATTTCCCAGTTTGGTGACACTCCTTTGTTTTTGTTTGTTTTTAAGCTTGTTGTACATCTGCGTACCAGTCAATGATATATTGTCCATTCCAAATTCCATTTTCCTATGAGGCTGCATGGATAACTGCCATATTGCCATACCATGGTGACGGGAGGCGTACCACGTGTTTGGGCCCCTTACCGCCTTTACCGCGACCCTCGTCCTGGAGTAATCGAATTGATTTGATGCTCTGATGTCACCGTGTTTTATGTCTTTAAGATACAAGCTCATGGTACGAAGGCTTCAGAAAAACGCAGCTTTTGAATAAGCAGACAGTAAGCAACGCAAAAGCGCCAAATGACAGTCTTGTGCTTCATTTCGGAAGATGTTGGCATAAGATGTTAAATTTGCTGCATATTTAAAAAGGCATGGGCCTGTTCTAAAATAAAACAAAACTGATATAATGTTTTGTTTAAGCAGATGAAGATCACAATGCTGGCTTACAGAAATCTTAGTCGCTGTCAACTCCGTTGTCCAACAAAGCAGATTATACAGTGTGTCTAAAGTGTGAATAGCAGCAGCAGGCTATACAGTGTGTCTAAAGCGTGAATAGCAACAACAGGCTATACAGTGTGTCTAAAGCGTGAATAGCAGTAGCAGGCTATACAGTGTGCCTAAAGCATGAATAGCAGTAGCAGGCTATACAGTGTGCCTGTAGCGTGAATAGCAGCAGCAGGCTATACAGTGATACAGTGTGTTTAAAGCGTGTATAGCAGTAACAGGTTATACAGTGTGTTTAAAGCGTGAGTAGCAGTAGCAGGCTATACAATGTGTCTAAAGCGTGAATAGCAGTAGCAGGCTATACAATGTGTCTAAAGCGTGAATAGCAGTAGCAGGCTGTACAGTGTGTCTACAGCCTGAATAGGAGCAGTACCAACAGCATTGTTTAATGCACAAGAGGAAGGCCCATATGATGCGTTCAGTCGAGCAGTGGATTTTTAAACGTTGTGCATTGCAAGACTACAGAATAAGACATAATTGAATCTTACAGAAATGCACTTGGGTTACATTACAGTAGGGAATTCTAAAGGTAAATTATAAATAGTGTTTATGTTCTTGCAAAATGAGATGAAGCGCGTTGGAAAGATTCCATGCAGTAAACAGGCTGGAGAAGCCGAACTGTGGGTTCCATGCAGTAAACAGGCTGGAGAAGCCGAACTGTGGGTTCCATGCAGTAAACAGGCTGGAGAAGCCGAACTCTGGGTTCCATGCAGTAAACAGGCTGGAGAGGCCGAACTGTGGGTTCCATGCGGTTACTGGCTGCAGAGGCCGAACTGTGGGTTCCATGCAGTAAACAGGCTGGAGAAGCCATACTGTGGGTTCCATGCAGTAAACAGGCTGGAGAGGCCGAACTGTGGGTTCCATGCGGTTACTGGCTGCAGAGGCCGAACTGTGGGTTCCATGCAGTAAACAGGCTGGAGAAGCCATACTGTGGGTTCCATGCAGTAAACAGGCTGGAGAGGCCGAACTGTGGGTTCCATGCGGTTACTGGCTGCAGAGGCCGAACTGTGGGTTCCATGCAGTAAACAGGCTGGAGAAGCCATACTGTGGGTTCCATGCAGTAAACAGGCTGGAGAAGCCATACTGTGGGTTCCATGCAGTAAACAGGCTGGAGAGGCCGAACTGTGGGTTCCATGCGGTTACTGGCTGCAGAGGCCGAACTGTGGGTTCCATGCGGTAAACAGGCTGGAGAGGCTGAACTGTGGGTTCCATGCAGTACACAGGCTGGAGAAGCCGAACTGTGGGTTCCATGCGGTTACTGGCTGCAGAGGCCGAACTGTGGGTTCCATGCAGTACACAGGCTGGAGAAGCCGAACTGTGGGTTCCATGCGGTTACTGGCTGCAGAGGCTCTGTCCTCCCACTTACTGTGAGCTTGTGTTCCTCTCCCACAACATGTGATGGCTGAATAGGAACACTGTATGACATGGGCAGCAGGAAGTCCTCTATCCTGTACTTAATTTAGGGTAATCATTTGTTTTCGAAGCCTATTATTTATGGTTGTGCTGGAAACGACTGGAGACAAACGTTTGCTTTTAGATTTATTTATGGTTTTTTGTGTTGAATGTAGCCTACTATCCTTTTGAATAGATGTCAGTTATTAGGCTATTTCAAAGTGGAAAATGCCATGAATGTAAAAGATTTCAAGTCTTAAATTTCTTAATTTGTTAATTTATTCTCTTGGAGCTTTCTTTGGATTTAGCCTATTGGCCTATATTAGTTTTTATATTTAAAGTGAAATGAAGAAGTAGGCCTGTTCTATTGAAGATTTAAGCAGAAACACCTGTGTGCTGTCTCATTATTCCAGCAAAACCACATGGTAGCCTAATGCTTTTAGTGTCGGCAATTCAAATCTTAATGAATTTGATTATACATTCTCAAAAATACGTTCTTATGACTGTTGCTTTTGACTAAGGTAAATGATCTAGATCGCCACTGAACCCATGCCAATGCATTTTTGATTACCAGAAAGTCCATGGAAATAAAAATAGTCCAGTCTCATTGTATTCAACAGCCATATGTATGAAAATGAAAATTCAGTCGGGTACAGCTGTAAATCTTAAAGATTTTCCGTAGGGTTAAAATGTTTAGTTTCTTAACATTGTGGTTATACGTTTAAAATGCACACCACCAATGATAATAAATAATTCATATTAAGTGCAGCCCCTGCCCCTTACCGTGATGAAATCTCTCTCTGCCCCTGTGGTACATATCAGCCCTATTTTCCTGTCCCGCTTTTAGGTTCTACGTGTAAGTGCTGACAGTGTGCATGTCCACATCTTTGCTAAACTCTGGCTTTCTTTTTCAACAGGTCCCTTTACTGCAGAAGCTTACCGGCACTCAGGCATGAAGACAATCTGCACTCCTCTGCTCAGAAACACGTTATGCACTCACGTCGACTGCCTTCAAACACTTTTCCCCAACTTAACAAGTGGATTTTTTAGACCTCTGGTGCCTTAATGTTTTTTGTAGGACCAGAATATGGCATGTGCCAGTACCTTGTTGTTTTGGTTTAGAATCGACTATTTCTGTCATTAGAGAGGGAGGGAGATAAAGTGAAACAAAATGGAAGCAGGGAGGGAAAGGGCATTGCTTCCATTTCAGAATTTATGGTAATGTTGGTAAATTTCAGTCTGTCTGAATACTTGTGTTATACAATCTCTTGCGTTGTCAAAATGGAAAAGGTCATTTGGTCTTGCAGGTTAGTGTCATCTTAGACCGGGGGGGCTGCTCCAGCTGTTTGGACCGCCCTTCCGGTGAGTGTGAGGTCCACTCCACAAAGTCTACTTTCGTTTTTTCTGTTTATGCCAAGGAACCGAACAGGGCGAGCTGAGTGCTGATCAAACGGAGGTTCCCAGGTGAAGGCAGGCGAAGGCCTTGTTTTTGCTCTTGCGTAGGTGTGTCAGTCAGCCTGCCTCTTCCAAATGGATAGTCGCATGTCACCTTTAGGAGCTTTGAGAAGACCAGCTCCAAGCATCTTCACCCCCTACTAAACTTTGGGTAGTACGTATAACTGCGGGTAACAATTGCTGCTTGATATACAAATTTACAATAAAGTTGAACATAGAATAGGTTCATACTTCAGAGATTGATGTACTTTATATCTGAGATATTGTACCAGGTGAAATTACCTGGGCCACCATATTTCTGCCCTGTTGGCATGTTTTTAATTGTTGCTTGCCATCCAGGACACATTTTTGCTTGTCTATGAGGTGTTGAAATAGTTGATACTTGCCTTACCTCAAAATATCCCTTTGAATCAAGCCGCAGTGTTTTCAGTAGTGTATGGAAATGTGATCCCTTCTGCTGTTTGCTCAGTGCCGTGGTGCTAAAGGTGCTACCATTGCGCTCGTGTCCTCGCTGTTGCCATTGCCATGAAACGTGCTCAAAAAGGCCTCTCCTAATCGGCCTACAAGCTATGCTTTGTCCTCTTTGTCCTCAGTTATTTAGCACTTACAACTCCATAAATGTCAAGTCCTGCTGGCAGAAAATGTATGGACTCAGTTTTGGGAAGAAATTGGTGTAGATCATAACTGGAATATTATCAAATCTGTGTGATTATTTTGAAAACCCGCTCAGTGCCATGCCCCTTACAGGCGTATGAGGGCTCATCCTGCGGCCTGTTTGGTGAAGAGTAAAAGTAGGTATCCAAGCCAAGCATCTGCCAGAATTCCATCAGGATCACCAGAGCTTGAAGTGCTGAGAATAGCAGGCCAGTGCATATTTTGGACTCCAAGTGTGCATATAAATATACATGTTTTAAGCCATTTGAAAAATGACCTTAATAGAGCTGCTCACAATTCTCTCTCATTTCAGATGCTTCAAACAAAACTGTCGTTAAACTCTCATCTTGCCAGTTTTGAAACTGAAGCTTAATGTTAACGGTTTGGTGTTTAATGTTATGCCTTTTAAACTGTATCAAAGGAAGAATGTCTCCTTTTACTAACATTTTGACTCTTTTCTAGTTGTGTATGATACTGTAAGTCACTGTGAAATTGGCAGTTGCCCAGTTTTGCATTAATATATGCATTCATTTTTGTTTGCTTGCTTCTGTTGTGAATATAGATGGATAGAAGTTAGTAACTTCCACTATGAATTTTGTGTGTTCTGTTTCTTTTTTGTAGTGTGCTGTGGTCAGATAAAAGGAATTATCATTTTTACATTTGAATTAGTTTATAGAAGGGTAATTATTCCTCGTACTATCTGTCGTCACATTCCTTTCCTTTTTTGGCCTCCCAGTGCACAGACAACAGCCAGTGTAGGAAACCGCACCAAAGTGTGTGTATATAGATATATATATATATATATATATATATATATATATATATATATATATATATATATATATATATATATATATATATATATATATATATCAGTGTAAAAATGTCTTTGTGTAGCTTTGGCAGTCTGAAATACACTTTTGTGTCGTTGTTAATGTGTAACCTCAGTTTAAACATGGGAATTATTGAAAAACCCTTTCAAAGTCACCTCAAGTGTGTTGCTCACCAAAATGGAATAACTGTAAGATATTCCTTTTATGCATACTGTGTAAAGTTCCCTATCCGAAACACTTTTTCAGTGACCATACTTAAGCTTTATATGTACTGCCTGTGGCAAACTCTCAAATGGTTTATTTGAAGTTTTATAACCGCAATAAGCGGTCATAAGTGTTTTGGTTTTGTGATCCTATGAATTGCTTATCTTAAATGCTGAAAATGCATACTGTACTTTGGCTTTCTCACAGAATGCACTTAATAAATGTCTTGGTCCTCATTAAACTATTATATGCTAGCCTTTTCTGTAAGGAAGTGACAATTTTTCCATGCCTGATTCAGACAAAAAAAAAAGAATGGTCTTGCATGTGTCGATGATGGACCGTATGGTTGCATAATGTTTCTTCATTTCTATCCCATTTTGTGTGAAAAACATGAATATTGATCATTTTGATGGAGCATTCACAGCTCTTGTTTCATCTTTTTGTATGTTTAACACCATATTGATGAGCTCATTGAATTGGAAATCAAAAGCGTGTGCCGCTAAAGGAATACTGGAAGCTGTTGTTTTTTTTTTGGGGGGGGGGTGAGGTTTGTTGTTTAGTTATAATAATTCAGTACAAGATGAAAGATTGAAGTTGCATCTGTTGGACTTAAATATGAATCCATTTTTTAATGTGTTCTATTTTTGTCATACTGTTAGAATTGTCATTTATGGTGGTTTAGTTGCTGATCTTTTTGAACTGTACATTCACGGTATTTTTATGTAGTATTTCAAGTTCTTTAAAATGGCAGTTTGATTATGATATTGTTACTCTTTAATAGATTAGTATTATATTTTAATTGGATATACCAGGTTTTACTTAATGCAAAGTCTCAGCAACGTTCAGCTTTTTACTGGACTTTCACAGCATATACAATATATGCATTTGTTCATTCATCCAGTCATTCATTCATTGCTATGTATATATTAGATATGAAAAGCCTTCTGCTTACTAAATTACTAAATTTGTCACTTGTTTTTTTTTTTTTAATGAAGGACTGTTATGGGAATCTTATCTTGCATGATATATGCATGTATCTTAGCTACAGATCTTAAATCCTTGAATTCGATTTGACTGTTACATTAATAAAACCAGTGTTTTGTCCATATACTACTGCCTGCACCCAGTTCTTTTAATAAAATAGACTAATTACAAAATAATCATCTTTCACTGTGTTTTGTACAAGTTTTTACTGCTATATAGTTTTTCTTGGATACTGGAAGATTGTATAGACAAAAACAAAAGGTTCACAATGTGAATATTGATTATATGTTTTTTTCTTAAATCTCAGTTACTGTAAAAAAGGCTTTGCTTTTACTGACATCTTCAGTATCTAAGAAATGTAAGTGGACCAAGGTTCCTGTTTTAACTCCGAATGTGCCAGCCTCACTGCCCGTTGCAGTTGTCCGCAGTTTGAGAGGTACTTTTCTGTAGATTGGCCTTATAGGGTGAAAAATAAACATAATAAAATATGTCAGGTCCGCCATGTCTCTTGTGGAACGGTTATCAGTAGGACATCCTAAATTAGAAAAGAAAGGATAATAAACTGCTTTATTTCGCCTTGGCCATAGGGGGCAGTGTAGGCGAGAAAAAACAGTCTTCTCAGCCTTTTTCTCGTTGAGCTGTTGAATGTTTGGGAAACCCAGGCTAAGTGTGTTCTTGATGTGTCTGCAATGCAAAACAGACTTGAGCAATTAAATGTTTATTCTTCCTGAGGTTATAAAATCAGTGTGGTCAGCATTAAAAATCAAGACTGCATAAGGATTATATCCTCTTGAGAACCTGCAAAGTATTTCAATTTTTTTTCATAGGACAATTGTCTTGGGTCACAAAACGATTTTGACTTTGTTCAAAAATGTATTTAATATCTCTTGTAGTGTAGGTTTTAGCATTGTAGAAATATATGGTTCTTGAAATTAAGACCATAGACTTGTGTCCCCTACAGGGGCAAAAGTAAATTTCCAGATCTTCGGAAAATATCAGACATTTTGTAGCAGAACCTACGTGGTGATTTTTAACATTTGGTTAAAGGTCTACATCAGTGTTGTTTAAGGAGGCTAAGCACCAGTGGTTTTTTGGCACATGTTTATTGTTCAAATGACTTTTGATATAAATGACTTTTGCTCAGGCATCTGAGCCAGGGAGAGGGATGTGGACTTAAACTTGCATGATCACCATTACCAATTTTTTTTCATTATCATGTAATGCTAGTGTTAACCATTTGTATAATTTTTTCATTCCATATACTGTATGTGTGAGTGAGCTTTTTCCCAGGTTTTTGTCCATGTCAGTCTGGTTTATATGTTTATGATGGGAACTGCATTCACAGCCATTTCCTCCCTCCACATTGACACATTTTTCCAGCTAACAGGAATATGGTCAACTGCCAGACCAAGCCCCAATAATGGCGGCTAAAGACGGTAGCCACAAGCCTTATGAACAGTAAGTCATCACACCCTGTATGGTCAGAATTTAGGAATTGCCTTCAAAGAATGCAAACATAAGCAGAGGACCTATTGGGGGAAGGGACTGAGTGCAGTGCTTCCGTTTCTTCTTCTTGTGTTTTTCACAGGCTCTCCAAACTGCACCATATGTCTTGCAGCCTGAAGAGAAGATTGTAATTCCTTCAGAAAGTACAGAGACATCAGGGATGAGTTATCTAATGTGATCTACAGTTGCATGTGTACATTCTCAGTGAAATTTTATGACCTGTCATATTTCATAACTGAAACTACATTGCATGTTGCTGTCACATTCAATAACAATTTCAGCAAATATTTTATTAAAACAGTTCTTTTAAACCAACCAAAAGCACTAAACTTTTGAGAACAAATGCAGTCACTAAAATTCAATGTAATTTAATCATATTACACGGATTACATTGTATTTATAGATTTTTATAACATTTGGTGTACTTTTGTGTAATACTGGTCCAGTTTATTAAGTACAGTTACAATTATGGAAAATTGTTCAGAAATAATCATTTAAATTATGTAATAATAAAAGAAATTATGGAAACAGTCAGAAATGGCCAAACAGACATCATTTCCTATTGTATATTTTATCTAAAATTTTCAGTGGAATCTGAATAGTACATCCACTTTAACATATAACCTCCTCTTGAAATGTAGGCAGAGAAAATTCTCGAACTCAAGTTTTCTCTGTAAATGCCCTTTATTTCCTGGAATCTTTAATTTATTTCTCAAATTGATAATGAGTTGTGACGAGACAGGGGTCCTGGATAGTGCTGGAGATAGTGTGTTTCCTCCTTATCTGGGCCCAACCCCAACACACATGGAGCCCTGTGAGGTCCCACCCTTGCGAATGGAACCTGTCTCCCCAGTGAGGGACACATCCCCCAGTGCACAGTTCTGTCTGTCCTAATAACTGCATTTATTTCTTTGGAGTTCCATGCAACATGTTCCATGTCTTTTCATTCCATACTAGTTTGCTCTTGCAGAGTCTTTAGTAACCACAGTTTTATAAACTAGTTTGTTTTATGGTCACACACCATTTAAACTGTCAAGTATCATTGCATCTACAAATTAATTTGATCTCCAGGCACAAAAATTTTGATATCCATGAAGTTTGCCAACATTACTCTAATAAAGGACATCTAAGGACTTTGCCAAGCATATGATTGTACGCTCTCACAAAAATTAAAACAATGTGTGTTCCATTTCACTAGCTAAATTTCCTTTTTCTTTCTTTTTTTTTTTTTTTTGTTTTGTTTTGAAAAGATCAAATCATTCAAAAGCATAAAAAAATCCTGTCTAAGTAAGCATGTGCAATAATCTTTTGGCTACATTATTCATTATTAAAGAGTAAACTGCAATGAGGGCACAAATATAAATTTTAAATGATCATGAATATTATATTTGAGGAAATGCAGGTACCACTGGATATAATCAGGTTTTATTTAAATGATTATTTAAATTATTAGTAATTCCTAATTATAGCTAGTAAATGTTTCAGTTAACATAGTTGCAGTTCTATCAAGTGAAGTTACATATTTGAGCTGAGAAAACCTGGCTTGATGGATAAGGAACTAATAACGCTATGTTCACCAAATGTAAGTTGAAACTGTTCAGTCTGCTATTGGGAGGATCTATCATTGGTCAGCAGCAAGGTTGGGAGCTGATAAGGACTGGGCAAAGCTGGAAGATATGCAAATGAGGGAGCGCCCTTATAAGGCGGACTGGGAGGGTCTTCCCAACTGTCCCTGGATCTTCAACAGCATGAAGACGGGCTATGACAATGGCTTAACTCTTCACTGATTCGCTCTTCCACAAGACATTAGCTGCAAAGGTAAGAACTGTTACATAGATGACTGCTGTCTCAATGTTATCAGAACAATATATTAGCAAACCAAATCTGATAATTGTCATAGTCCAGAAATATATTATAGGTCTATGCTTTATTAAAATATGAAAACAAGCTGACCTGGTTGTGTCCAAATAATGTGAAATTATTACTGCACATTAAAAGCTATGTGATAACAACATGGTTACTACCAAGCTAAACAAACCATTAGGTTTTATATGTGTGATTTCTTCTCGTTTTTCATTAAACCTCTCTTCCCTTTAGACTGAATCAGGGAATCAGATGAATGGTGACTTTTTCATGTGGTGCACTCTGGGCAGGATATCATCATATACTGTAAGTTGGTTATAGAGACACTACAGTATAGATGATGTACTATCCAGGGCTTCATTCCCTCACTTGGAAACACTGGGGTTAATGGCATGGATTCACTAGCTGGACGCACACTTGGGAAACCAGTAAGAGAGTGGCAGTCAAACCGTTACCATTACTGAGCTTTAGTAATGGTAAGGGTTATATTGCCTCTTCTCACTGTCATCTGGTGGACAGAGAACTAACAGTTACTATAAACCACTGTGAATCATAAAAATAGCACTTATTAATGTTTTCATAAGAAATAATAATTAAGCTTTTAAAATGCATATTGATATTGTGCTCAACAACTGAGTAACTACAATGTTTTCTGAATAAAGATGTAGTTCCTGCCACAATATGCCTGCATCCTCTGTCTCCCAAAGGACACAAGCTTCTCTGCTTGCACATTTACCAGTTTAAAAAATTTGTTTTTCTTTTATACTCAATTTACATTCCTCATTACATATTGTACATGGCAAATCTTACAAGACACATTATTTGGCTTGTATCTGAACAAACACCTTTGCATTTATCATACACATCCTTATTTACCTAAATTAGTTCTCTACCTGCACATTAACATAGACTGTGTTGCAAAGACACTTAAAGTGTCATGTAAAACAAAAATCAAGAGTATAAATATTTTTAAATGCTTTTAATGCTTAATTATGTAAAATGGTACACATATTTGCAACTCAAAACAATAACAAAATGCTGTATGGAAACAATAAACAATATATAATTTCATATATAATAAAACGTATTGATTTCTGATGTAACTAATTTATCTCAATAAAGTGATATGAGTTCTGGTTTGGTAGTGAAATGGTTATTTCTATGGGGGCAACTGGGGCATTTTCAGAGAATTCATAGCTTGCAGCCCTGTCTGTTAATGTTTTCTCTTGGTTTGTTCTTAAAAAGCCAATATAGTTTGTGTAATTTTTACATTTTCTTGTGCAATTTGAACAAAGTATGTGCAGTAAATGATGTGGCTCATTTCATTTGACTGCATAGCGTGACATAAGGAAGCAATTATTAACTTCACAGCACAATAACCAAATCAGAGAATTCAAATACAAATTGTATTACTTTTCAAATATGAGGGTCATTTTTACAAAATAATAACTTGTTGTGGACAAGCATCTTACTAGTGCTTCATCACAAGAATAAAATGATTCCAATGACATTGCTTATACACAGGCTATGGACAGGGCGCTTATGAAGCATTTAATACCACTGATTTTATCATAAGGCGCAGTGATACAACAATATGTTGGAATACATTGCTGCTCTGCATGAATCCAAAAGTTTGTAATTAAGCTAACCACAGCGAGTACATCCTGAGTGACAGCCAGTCACCCTGAGCTAACCACAGCAAGTACATCCTGAGTGACAGCCAGTCACCCTGAGCTAACCACAGCAAGTACATCCTGAGTGACAGCCAGTCACCCTGAGCTAACCACAGCAAGTACATCCTGAGTGACAGCCAGTCACCCTGAGCTAACCACGGCAAGTACATCCTGAGTGACAGCCAGTCACCCTGAGCTAACCACGCAAGTACATCCTGAGTGACAGCCAGTCACCCTGAGCTAACCACGGCAAGTACATCCTGAGTGACAGCCAGTCACCCTGAGCTAACCACGGCAAGTACATCCTGAGTGACAGCCAGTCACCCTGAGCTAACCACGGCAAGTACATCCTGAGTGACAGCCAGTCACCCTGAGCTAACCACGGCAAGTACATCCTGAGTGACAGCCAGTCACCCTGAGCTAACCACAGCAAGTACATCCTGAGTGACAGCCGTCACCCTGAGCTAACCACGCAAGTACATCCTGAGTGACAGCCGTCACCCTGAGCTAACCACGCAAGTACATCCTGAGTGACAGCCAGTCACCCTGAGCTAACCACAGCAAGTACATCCTGAGTGACAGCCAGTCACCCTGAGTTAACCACAGCAAGTACATCCTGAGTGACAGCCAGTCACCCTGAGCTAACCACAGCAAGTACACCCTGAGTGACAGCCAGTCACCCTGAGCTAACCACAGCAAGTACATCCTGAGTGACAGCCAGTCACCCTGAGCTAACCACAGCAAGTACATCCTGAGTGACAGCCAGTCACCCTGAGCTAACCACAGCAAGTACATCCTGAGTGACAGCCAGTCACCCTGAGCTAACCACACCCAGTACAACTGAGTGACATTTCCAATACTTTGGCTAACCACACAAAGTACATTATGATACAGCCAGTATGCCTGAGGCTTAACCACATCCAAGTACATCCTGAGTGACAGCCAGTCACCCTGAGCTAACCACAGCAAGTACATCCTGAGTGACAGCCAGTCACCCTGAGCTAACCACAGCCAGTCTAATGAATGTGATCTTTTCTCAATATAATTGGTGATCCATCACAAATTACGTACACTTATGCAAATATGAGCCATTATGGCTGCTGTAGAAATGGCTTGAGAAACCACCTCCTAAAGTTCAGAAAATGGTTTATTTGTTGGGTCAGGCTAACATGCAAGGATATATATGACCTGTTTGAGCAGAGGAAAAATTATGAGCAGGTTGGGTCCTACCTCTCATTTTCCAAGAGACCTGGAGAATGCCATGAGTGCTCAGCATTTACTTAACCCAATGGAGATGTCATTACATAACATTACATTACATTACAGGCATTTAGCAGAGGCTCTTATCCAGAGAAACTTACTCAATGTTTCTCATAACATTGTCTCGAGGAAATGTCTCCAGGTATACTGACTTAATAACCTTTAATGATGCCATCCATTACAAATGAAATGGCAAGGTTTGCCATCAGTACATAAGCGAGTTTGGGGTTACTTGAAGTGTATTTTCTTGCATGAAACCATGAACCCTGAAAGTCATACACCTAAACTTGTAAAGTTGTCTAAATATCTAATATATCCTTTACACAAGAACTACCTTGGCCAATTGAAAAAACATACACTAAAACTGAAATAATATTTAAAACCCTCAGAAAGTAAACTATCCAGATTTAAGTAAGATTAAGTTTTCAAATGTAACATGCTGAAATCTTAAGTGCCTGTGATGAAATTGCCTGACACCGTGGTGTAAATTTGCAGCCCCTGGGAAATGTTTTTACTGTGGTCCTCTAGCCCCTGATTATCCTGTTGTGAATTTGTTTTCAGTGAATTTATGTTTAATTACAGATCATACATTCAGTGTAATTTATTCTTCTTTATCAACAACAGAGGAATTGAAATAATTTTCTAAACGTTTTCCCCAGAATATAGGCTATTGTGAGCTTTCTTTGAACTGTTTTTCCATGGCATATGTATTGCCATTGAACATCTGCAATCCACTTCCTTTAGTTAGAGACATTTCTGTTTTATTTTATATTCTGCCTGAATTTCCAGTTATCTTTATTGTCTAATGTTTGCCTTTAAGGAGAAAATTCATACTGCTGTGTTCGGGTTTGTGGTGTGCAAAACCCCGCTTTTATTTGTTTAAACGATGCTAGCATGGCCAGAGGCATTGGCTGTCTATTTTGGTATTATTTAACATCAAAATTTCATCCACGGGAGAGTTGTCCGGACAACATAACCCACCTACTTTCAGGATTCACTATTCTACCATTTGTAAAGGCTTTCCCATTGAACTGAAACGGGCCTTCCTCTGCCTCTCCCCCTTCTTACGCTGCATGACTGAGCATGCGCCAGAAGTTGGTGCCGCAGAAATCAGCGGTGATTCGGCAATGCATCGTTACTAAACCGAAAATATTGGTGTTTTTAGTGAATCATAACGATGTTTTAAACCATGCCTTTTGTTCGAGTTTGTGGAGAGTAAGTATGTGCACTCTACATGTGGTTCGTGGTATTATATTTGACATTTGGTCTCATAAAGTCTGAAGCCGGTAGCAGCAACAAAGAAGTCCCCTTTCATTGAGTGTACTGGTGGTAGCAAGCTAACAAACGTCGCTAAGGTAGATTTTTTTTAGCAAGCTTGTGACTGTGTTGGATATATTAAGGTAGCTAACTATGAGTAGGACGTAACGCTGTGCTAATCTGATCTTGTTGCCAAGTTAATTAGCTAGTAAGATAACCAAATGTGTCAAATGGTGTTACCAGGTGCTGGTACATAGTGCTAGTTTCTGAAAGCGCAAGCTGGGTTGGCTAAATTAGCAAAGTATATAGATAACGTTAGCTAGCTAGCTAATGCCACATTTTACGATGCAGCCTAAACTGATACTAGCTTCCTAACTTTGCTGTCTAGCGAACGTTAGAACTTAGCCCTGCATACTATAAAGTTGCGTTTCTTTGAACCGTTAATACGTTTAATTGAATATCAGTATTGCTTGTCGCATGTTTGTATTAACCCGCTGCTAATGTTAGCTTGCTAGCATTGTTAAGAGGTAGCTCGGAGTAGCAAGTATTCATTCCTAGGCAATGGCTACGAGTTTTGCCAGCTAAGGTTGCTGCCGTGCTTAAGTGAAAGGGCAGCATGCTAAGTGAAATATTTATTATCTTTTGACCCGAATTGATTAAGGTTAGTCGTCTTAGCTTACACTAACACCTAATGTTAAGACGACTAAGCCAACCCAACCTTGATAACCTTATCAAGACTACTGCTTGATAATGTTAAACTATTTAGCGAGCATTTGGGCTCTAAAATTTGAAACTAAATTTTATAGTAGGTTATACATTTTTCGTTTAGGTAGACTAAGTGTTTGTTGTTATCTTTTGAGTCCCCTTAAGTTGCATTTGAATTTCAAATTGCGTTGACCTGTCTTCATTCGTATTATGAAAACTCACTACACCCAAACCACCATTCGCTGGTGTAATGTGGTTAAAGCATGTCAGACCCCTTCTTTTGCTTGTAAATGTATAGCTAACACACTTTTATAACCAGTTCTGACTGTATGTGCTTGAGCCTTCATAAGACGTTGGTAAGCCGCCTGTGTCCAATACAAATGGACAGTTGTCCTTGGCAGCTGCACTGTGACCACCACTAAATATATAAACGCAGCTCAGTTTTTGCTAATTCTTTTCGAAGTACTGTTTCCAGTCAACATATGCTACTAAATTACAAGATTTTCTTAAGAAACTAAGGAGTTAATCCTTGCAATAATGTTGGTCAGTCATACCGGAACAGAAGCGGTGACACTGGTTCTTCGGTGCAGGAGTCGGGGCGGTAACTTGCATAGGTAGTTTGGTCAGTAAGAATTGAGATAAATTTCACAATGAATGTTCTTTACAATTGGGTGGATGGTGATAATACTGTGTTATGGAACGGACAAACTTCGTGTCGTAGCTAGGCTAGTATCGTGTGCATTTAGCACTGTAGTTATAACCTGTATGATACATTTGCATTCATACACGTGGTATTGATACAACACGCCAATGAGTTTAGTTACTTTAGCTAGAGAATGCTAATGTTTTAACGACGTTGCCATTTTGGCTAACGCCACTGTATAAAACAGGTTGCTGTTGCAGCTATTTTTTTATTTCAGTAGCTAGCGAAGTACTAACGTCTGTCATTTTCCTGCTAGAATAATCAACTCAACTTGTTTTGCAAGTTAAGATGACTTTAGTTAGCAAATTGGTTAGCATAGTGATATTCCATCACAATTCTGTCGGGTAATTCCATTTTACTGTTTGTCACCATCATCCTGAGCATTCTTTAGCACAAATCTGAGTTGAAATGGGTCGGCAAGGTAACAAAGGAGTGACGTAGTTCTTTATCCGGCTCGTGACCTAAAGGCCGGAATCCCTACCTTTTTAACTCTGGTTTGGCTTTCTTATTGGTTATAGCGAGCCGGTTGAACGTTTCCTGTCTGATTCCGAGCCAATCGTGAAGATACCGGATTTTTTATGGGTTGGGTTTTCATATTCTGGGCGTGGTCTCAAACAGTGTGTTCCCAAAAGCAGGATGCAGCTGGTTCATTGAACGTTAACTAGCTAATGCGTTCCCTGACATTTTTCGAGTTGTTTACTTTACCATGCGATTTTGAAGGATGAGTTCAACGAAATGATTACATTCACTTTGGTCCCAATCCTGCTCCAGCATCAGCTTTTCACAGAGAGGAGGTAATTATTTGATACAAGTTCGTTGGGCAGTTGGCGCTAGCTAGCCTATCGGGAAACGAACCTGTGCGTTCCACTTCCATACTAGTTACACTTAGTTACGTTACTTTAGCTATGCGTGGGACGTCGGTCTGTCATTGAAGTTTGCTTGGCAGAAAGGCAGCATAAGAGCTATCCGTCTGGCTTTTTCATTCGTGTCGTTAGTGAGGTGATTGAGCTGAAGTGTTGCTGCCTAGTTAATGTTAAGTTTGCAGTTAGATTTTAGTAGTGTTATGAAGCAGTAGGTGCCAAACTTGCCTAGACTACTAAAAATACTTAGTTGCTG
Organism: Anguilla rostrata; assembly: GCF_018555375.3. Taxonomy (NCBI): domain Eukaryota; kingdom Metazoa; phylum Chordata; class Actinopteri; order Anguilliformes; family Anguillidae; genus Anguilla; species Anguilla rostrata. The sequence goes on from NC_057944.1 coordinate 403,540, forward strand.
ATTAATATTACACGTGTAGTAATATTTCCTAATGTTTCCTAGCTATTTATATGTAGTCATTTTGGTGTCTGTATATAAATTAACTTGCATGAATTTTTTTTAGTGTAAATTACGTGAATTGGTTAAAAGTTAGTTTGATTTGAGAGCAGATTGACTCACTTTCCACTCAATGAATTTCATAACACACTTGCTCATTAACGCGCTTTCAACTGTAATGTCGCTTTTGTCTTGTCGATTTCGTAACATAACATAATGACGAGAACAGGCCATTCAGCCCAACAATGCTCGCCATTTTCCAGACTAAATCAGTGCTACTTTACATTGTCAATTTCTCAGTTTATAGTCTACTTTGCTTTGTAGTGGGTGATACTTAGGATAGCGTCTAATGTATCACTTCTAAACACAAAGTTCACATAAACATGACACTGCTGACCAGAGTTTGGATTTTAAGATTGTCGTATTATTTTTTTTAATGACGACTGTGAATGTGTTGTTGGGTAGACATTTATTTTTAACTTTAAGTGCTTTTCTTTACAGAAAGCCACCACATGAATTGCCATTACCTCTGCAGAACATGCCACATTTTTAATGTGACTGCAGTATATTACTGAGTCAGAGAATTGATGATGATAGTCACCTCCCAATTTCTGTCTTGTAAGTGTATATTAGGGGACAGCTTGTACATTTGGTAAGATAGGAAGTCTATGGCTCCACATTAACTCTTAAGAGTTTTAATAAATGCTGCTGGGTGGCCTAAGAGGGCTATTAAAATATTAGCCTACAGCAGATTAAATGGAGTATTTCTCTCCAGTCTCACATACACAGTAGCCTGTTGCCTGTTGTTATTGGTGGTGGGTCCTGTCTTTTTGTGCAGTGTCAGAACTGCATAAGCTAGCTTTGGCCAGACTTGTCCCCACATTGCTCCTGCATTGTTGCTCCATGAGGCCGTTTTGGGTTCATAAAATGCCAGAGGACATGACCCAAGCAATCGGTTGTTTTCTGTTTCAAGATTTAAAGGCACACATGAAATAACAATTGAATGTTGAACCTGGTTTTGAGGGAGTCATTCATGAAGGCATTTGTACTTTTCAAGGCAGTGATGTTGAACTGCCTTGATGTGCTAGTGAGAGATGCTGAATCACACAGCAATGCCATTTTACCTCAGCCTTGCTTCAGCTGTATATAAGGTGTGGCTTGGGTTTATGTCATGGTTGCATTCATGACCCAGCATATCCTCCCTGAAGCAGGGATTGTTTTTCTTTCAGCCTGTTCTCTGATATCATACTCTGTGCAATGGCATGCCAAGCAGATTTAACCAGCAGATTTTAATGTTTTTTGTGTTTTCAGCGACAAATCCAGAAGTACATTGGAATATACATCCAGTGTCACCTGTAAGGGCGTAGTATAAATGAGACTCTTATAAATATGAACTGTATGAATGAGATTTTGAACATGGAGGCCCAGTAGACGCATAACTAGCTTCTCCATCCTGATTGAGTGCCTGCCCACCCAGTTGCATGTCCATCCGCCTAATCCATTGGCCTATTAGTACTCCGCTCGAGCTGTGGAATGGGTGCTAGGAAAGAGACCGCAGGGATGAGTGTCAGAGCAGAAGGTGTTATGTCATTCCTGATTCCTTCAGAATGGTGGGAATATGCGTTCTCTTGTGGCTTCTCTGAAGGCATTTTATGCTTGCATCACTTCCAGAAAGTTACTTCCTTTGCTGGTCCTGGCACCTTTTATTTAGTTTCTTACTGAGGAGCGAGAAAGCAAGCATTCTTTGACATTTTTATTTTACACCAGCAACTTGCTTTTGCTAACCATGTTGACGTCTGTACTGTTGCTTTTTCCGGCTATTCACAAGCTTCTGGGTTACTGGGTATTTATGCATGCGCATTTTCCTCAGGAGTGAGCAATGAGTCCCTTGTTCTTTAGTACAGTGGGAAACATAGATGTTTGAGACCTCCCAGTGGGGCTGATGTATGTTCCTCCAGAGTAGTCTCACGGCAGAACAAAGGAGAAAGTGGCTATTGTCACGCGTGGGGGGTGGGGTGGAGCCTCCTGTGTTTATGGCAGGAGATAAGGAGGCCAAATGGCCCGGGAGCCAGCTCCTCGGCCCTGCTTAACCAGTGGCGTCTCCGTCAGTGTAATTCACACTGAGCCACTGGAGCTCCTGCAGTGTGTTGGGTCTGCGACTTTGCCAAGTCCGGGGGTGTGACACAGGAAGGCTGCTTTTAAGGCCACCCTGGAAGAGGGCTTTGCAGAGCGGGTCTGGTGAGGCCTTCCCGCCCAGGTAGGCCCCAGGAGCCGCAAGGCTCCCACTCAAAGACTTTGTGCTGATCCTGAGATGGAGGGAGCAGGCCACTGCTGCTGTCATCCCTGCCATGAACTCCAGTCTAAAAACTAAGCTAGCTGAAGATAGTTAAGTGTGTCTGAATCTACAGATTCGGATGTTGCCTAGATTTAAGCCAGTTGGAGATTTAACGAGTTGTACGGTGTAGAATGTAAGTCAAAGTGGCAAGCCACTCCCCAAAGGGCCCCCCCCCCCCCACACCAGAAGGATAGCGTGGTTCTTTAATGAATTTTCTTCCCTTTTTTATATGAACAAAAAAGGACAAATGGACAGACATTGTCTGAGAGTGGGCCTACTATTGATCTCCCAAGCTGTGAGAGCCGTGACCTTTTAGAGGAGTTAAACGCGATCTGTCGCCCGATCTGTAGAAGAGCAGCTCCTCCACACATGCCTCTGCCCACAGCCTCTGCCCAAAGCCTCTGCCCACTGCTTCTGCTCACAGCCTCAACCCACTGCCTCTGCCACAGCTTCTGCCCACAGCCTCTGCCCACTGCTTCTGCCCAAAGCCTCTGCCCACTGCCTCTGCCCAAAGCCTCTACCCACTGCTTATGCCCACTGCTTTTGCCCAACGCCTCTGCCCACTGCCTCTGCCCAAAGCCTCTGCCCACTGCTTCTGCCCAAAGCCTCTGCCCACAGCCTCTGCCCACTGCCTCTGCCCAAAGCCTCTGCCCACAGCCTCTACCCAAAGCCTCTCCCCACTGCCTCTGCCCACAGCCTCTGCCCACTGCCTCTGCGTGCTGTGATGTCTGACTCCTGAGTGGCATAATGTTTCTTTCCGGAAGCTGTCTGCGGCTGACGCAAAGTTGATAAATGTTGGGGGCTAAATGATGACTGTTGAATCTAATTAGGTAAATTCACTGTCACTGATAAACATTTAATTGTACTTATTGGCTTATAGGTGCTTTACTGTACACATAATTGGCTGTGGTTGCTTGGTAAATTGAGGTGACACAGTTTGAACCTTTTTGTGGCACCAATGCAGATCGAAATGAAGTGTCAGAAGGTGCTTGCACTTGTTTCAGCCTGTGTTAGTTATATGAAAAGGTAGCTTAAGGTTTAAGCATCATGTTCTAGCCAGGGTAATGAATGCTTGTTATGGCAGTTGACTGCATAAATGCTGAATGATGGCTTACATCTTTCCTCTTGTGAAAACATGCTGCTTCTTCAGCTGTGTGGTTGTGGATCAAGAGAAAATGAAAATAAAGCCTGCTTTTCAGAGTGCCTAGCATCCCATCCAAAGCGAAAAATGAAGGCATCGGACTCTGCTATTAAGGTGAGAAAAAGATGAATGAATATATGGCTGATGCCGTTTCATTTATTAAGGTTATGATAGTAGATGCGTTAAACTTGGACAACCAGCTAGCAAAATATAGCTTAGTAGAAGATCTTTTGTTCAAAAACAGTACTGCTATAAAATTATTTAATAACCTAGTTATATTTTTTGACAACCCTGTTACTTTCATTTGGCATCACAGTTGCAGAACACTTCACTGGTGCTTCATGATACTAGAGTTAAATTTGGAAATTGGATAGGCTAAATGTAAGAAATTCCCCCGACCTAATTCATAATTGGGTACTGTGACCTTGACAACCAGCTGCTTGGGTGCACATGCCCTTCCTGGGCGACTGTCTTTGTAATCTCATCAGTAGCAATGAAGCGGAATTGAAACCTGGCGCCTTTGCTTACAGGTGCAAGCCACCGGTCTCCTGCATGTCTTTGCTGGTAACGCTAACTTGCCTGCTACCTTTCAAGTGGAAAATGGTAAAACTGTGCATGATCTAATTGGAGGGTCACTCTTGCGTGGTGATATGAGCGGGTGGGGGCTCTGGAACCTTCCCTCCCTGGGTGTGCTTTGGCCAACTGCACGTCCCTCTCCCTCAGGCCCAGAACTCACATCGCTTCTCCACCACCGTGCCGGAATCCGTGCTTCCGCTTTGTTTTGCTTCCTCCACTGCCACCTGACCCGTGCCGGGACACAAGTGCCCGTGCCGATTTTAGCTACTGCTCTGGGGTAGGTACCAAAGGTACTATCCGTGCTGCAATTCGATAGTGCAGACCATTGATTGGTCAATGGAAATCTTCACAAATACGTCATCCCATGTTCAGTTTGTTCACCGGTAGCAACCGCCATTTTTAAATGCCACAACAGCAAGAGAGAGTAACGTTAACTAGCGAATTCTACAGTCAATATCTGGGACTAAATGTTGAATAAATACACAACCTTACCTTTGGTTTTACGCGTAGAGATATTCCTTTTGAGACTGAGTGGTCATATATTGTCTTGGACAATCTGTTTGTGAAATATACGCGCGTTTATGATGCATGGGTACCTCCATAAATAACAAGCTGTGCGTAATACCACGTGTTGTTTACGGCATTGTCGCCCTTTTTAGTACAATCTGGTTTGATTGACAATTCATTTATTCAGTAGGTGAGAGTATAAGCTTTCTAACGATGTGTAACCTATCTAATTTTGCGTTTGGAATAGCGTTTTATAGGTCAGTGTAACCAAAAATTATCGCATTCACTTACGCATTCACTCTGGGGTAGCAGTAAAAGACGTAAGACGTAATGTAAGTATTACTGCTCAAATATTTCGGTTATATACGTTATTTTTTTATATTGAGTGTCTTTAAATAGGTCAGTGGTATTATATAATATGGATATTTCACACTGTAATGTTAGCGTTAGTTAGTAGTGTAATAGTTTTTGTGATGCATGCAACAGTGATGAGGAGGGCTGGAACATTGCCAAAACGTGGTGGACGGTGGAAACTGTTTTCATGTCGTCCCATCCCCATACAAGAAAACATACAAGAGTACATAGTATAGAAATACATACAAGAGTTAATTATTACACATTTAGGATCTACAGGTCGTCTGATTGGACCTTTAAAGGAGAGAACACTGGATTGCATACCCTGCTTGACGCTTTAGTTTTTTACCGGAAATTGACGTTTTATGCATTTGCATATGCTAGTTGTGTGTTCGTAAGCCTGGTTTAAAAGGTGGGTGCTTCAGTGCAGTGGTAGTTTCAGTCCATGATGGTGCAGGGCATTCCAGGATAGCATCGCATTTCAGCGACTCTGTCCATGTCAGCTTTCTGTGATTGAGAGCTGACTGCGAAACCCAAATGGATGCCTAGTGTAACTCAACTGTTCCAGTGCTAGGAAGCTTCCTGGAAACACAGGTGATTCAAGCAGCTATTCTGTGGGGGAGAGGGGGTTCCCTCTTCCCTTCTCTTATTGGTGCATTGAATTTCAGTCTCTTGATAGAAAAGATGTGTGTAATGTGCTCAGTGAGGAAAGCATATAAAGATTTTTAAATACTTTTCGTGGAAGCTAATATACAAAGCTGAGACTTGCTAACTTGCTAACATTTAGCTGCAGTAGAGCTTTTTAAAATAAGCAATCTTGTGATTCTCATTGAAATTCAGTGCATGCATGTCGTTCATTAGGTTAATTTAGGTAGTGTAGCTCACTTTGTGCTTAGCAGTCCTTGCGAGCACCTATGGGTTTCAGGGCTGTTTCTAGCTTCCTAGGAGTGATAACCACATTCTGATTGGGTTTCGCAACCTGAGAGAGACCGATAGCAGCCAATGAGAGCCAGTAAATACAGTAATATGCTCCGGACAGACGCCTGTTTTCTGTGAGCAGCTTGCTGTGGAAGAAGAGGCCATGGAAAGGCCGGTTGAAGATCAGGGCCTGATCATTGGGCCTGTTTAGAAAAGAGCAATGTCATGTTAAATTTGGTGCATCTTTTGTGCAATTTGAGTTAACTGTTCAGAACAGCACCCAAACACTGACATGTCAATTTTAATAATGTAAATTTGGCTAACGCAAGATTAGTTGAATGAGATTGCTTTGGACTGAACGAGGGCCGGTTGTGTGACTCATATTCTGGGGAATGTGGGGAGGAAAGGCCACTGCAGGCATGTTAGAGGTGAGCTCTTCAGAAGTAGTGCTTTTCTCATAACACACGGGTCGCAGTGCTAAGTGGCCCTGGTGGGCCGTGGCTTTCGTCATGCATTGCTTGTTGTGGCTGTTGTCTGCAGGTTTTAACTGCATGTTCAGGTGCACTGAGCTTTTTAAATTTTTAAAAATGTATTTATTGTATTTTGTGCACCACCACTTATTTGACCGCTTTATTAAGTATAGTGTTTCTGTTCGATTACGCAGTGGGCCTGCCCAGGCAGTTTGGGTTCTGAATGTGTTGCTATGGTTTTATGCCCCAGACCATTTAAAACTATTAAACCCTTCCGTTTTTAGTCCCCAGTGATGGATTCTAAAAATAGAAAAGGTTAAGAAGTGCTTTCCAGAAAAATCAAAGCGTAGTGTTGTCTATCCTCATCTGACGCCTGCTTCCTGAGCAAATGTTTATTTAAATGGACAGTTCTAGAAAATCAGTCCAGTAGCCTTTATAAAGCTTGAGGCCGTGACTTTATCTTGAGTGCTTGACTTGTGGAGTACTCATCCCCACCGTTAGCGGTGAGGCTGCAGGGGAGTTGTGGAGTACTCATCCCCACTGTTAGCGGTGAGGCTGCAGGGGAGTTGTGGAGTACTCATCCCCACCGTTAGCTGTGAGGCTGCGGGGGAGTTGTGGAGTACTCATCCCCACCGTTAGCTGTGAGGCTGCAGGGGAGTTGTGGAGTACTCATCCCCACTGTTAGCGGTGAGGCTGCAGGGGAGTTGTGGAGTACTCATCCCCACCGTTAGCTGTGAGGCTGCGGGGGAGTTGTGGAGTACTCATCCCCACCATTAGCTGTGAGGCTGCAGGGGAGTTGTGGAGTACTCATCCCCACCATTAGCGGTGAGGCTGCAGGGGAGTTGTGGAGTACTCATCCCCACCGTTAGCTGTGAGGCTGCAGGGGAGTTGTGGAGTACTCATCCCCACCATTAGTTGTGAGGCTGCGGGGGAGTTGTGGAGTACTCATCCCCACCGTTAGCTGTGAGGCTGCAGGGGAGTTGTGGAGTACTCATCCCCAGTGTTAGCTGTGAGGATGCAGGGAGCAGTGCATGTTTTCTTTGACGGAGAGTCACAGTACAGAAAGCACTGAATGCTGACCTCTCATTCAGAGGCTTAAGCAGCTATGTTCAGGACAGTGGTGATCAGGGATGCATTGTTGAAAAGGCTTCAGTGTCATTTGGGTCGTTTAAGCATGGTCAAACGCACAGGCTGAGTAAACGTGAGAGATGCTCGGCTAAGCAAGACTTGTTTGTAATGTTTGTGTGTTCATGTGAAGTGACAGAATTAAATTTTAAATCAGCATTTTGCAAAGAGACCAGAGGAATTACAGCATCGTTAATAATGCAGGGTGTAATTAAAAAAGTAGTGCTTCCCTTGTGGTAGATCAGCAGGCTACATGCTGAAAGTCCCTTTTGGCAGTACTGCTGCTACAGCAAGCATCTCACCAACACTACTACTTTCCTCCATTTTAGCTGTATTGGCCTAGATATTTTCTAGATGAGTTTCGCGCGGAAGTATTGCAACCAACCACATGGGAGTAACTACTCGAGTAAGTGCTCAAGGGAGTGGATATGTTCATTGCTATCGTAACCATTAGCTGCGTCTCTTCTCATTGCTTTGATGTGAACGGGTCAGTTTTAGAATGTTGTAAACAATGAATTTCGTGAAGTCAGCATTTGCAGCGATCTTTGGTCTGAACTGGGCTTCAAATTGCGTGGAATGCAAAGCAATCTTCAGGGATAAAGAATATAACGTGTTCAGCCATCTATCGTGGTCCGGTGAACACCATAAACAGGCAGGACATCCACGCTATCAACAGCAACAAAGATCTCCTGGATGAATGATAGAATAATGATTAGAGCCCGACCGATGCCAAATTTTTGGGTCCAATGCTGATCCCGATTTTGGAGAGTCCAAGCCCACCGATTACCGATGTTTTGACCGATATTTTGTCAAACCATGCAACATTTTCAAATCAATTTGAAAAACTTATATTTTATGAAAGTTTCTATATTAAAGAACATTTAACTTAAGCAAACAAATAGAAATAAAAATAAACACACAGAGAACTTTTTAGATAAAAAAATGTAAAAGATGATATTAAATTAAATATATATATTAACACCATCTTTAAGTGTGTGAAATCAAAATAACTCCACATCTTGCTTTTACTCCTTTCTTTTCCAGCCATCTATAAAAAATTAATTAAAAAAAAAATCAGTTTTCCAGTTTCAAACATAAATTTTTATGAATATTATTATTGTTGTTATTAATTTGTTATTATTCTTTCTTAGTATCTATTCTCAGTAAATTAATTATTTTCTTATTTTATTCCTACCACACGATCTCAAAGTGTAAGACTTTACCTAGCGAGCTTCCCTGTCCATAAGAATTCGGTGGTGAAAATAACTACAATGCGCTCTGACCCGTGACTAGATGACACACTCGCTCGCAATAACGCATTAGCTATTGACACAGCCTCATTATTTCTTATTATATATTCTCAGTAAGTTAAATGAATTATATTTTATTTCTACTACATGATCTCAAAGAGTAAGACATTATCTAGCGGAGCTAATGAGTGAATCAAGTGTAACGTTAGATGAAATTAAATTGACTGGATGAAATACGTGAAAAAAACTACAATGCGCTTTCGTGCAGGTTACCCGCGCTAACTGTTGATTCACTTCTCCAACAGCAATCCTTCTCTCATGTTATCACGACGAAGCTAGATAACATGGCTTAAAATGGTCCATGTTAGAAGTGTTTTATCGGCGTTTTTTACTGTCTGGTTAGCTTGCTCCGATGACGCGTGACTGGATGACACACTCGCTTGCAATAACGCGTTGGCTATTGACACAGCATCATATAGTAGCTAATATCATTATCTCAGATAAAAAAACAAATGTGTGATGCATTCAATCACCATTTTATTTTGGCTGGTTATTTATTTGAGAATACAGCGATGTCCTCTGGAAATGTAGATCCTACGCTGCTTATGTGCTCACTGCCACTTCATAAAGGCTTGCTAGCCAGCTAGCTTGCTAAAGTGAACCAAATAAGTTAGCTAGCTCGCTCGCTTGATAATGAGGATTGATAAACATAGTGGTCGTATAAACGCATTTAATTAAAAACTTTCACTAAATATACATACCTTTATTGCGGCAGTCGAATCTGTGCACAGAGGTCTTGCAGTGGAGAATATTGGATGAGGCACGAGTGACAAACGTCTTATTACAGAAGTAGCGCGTCAGCTGCTGCAGTTCACACTTGTATTAGAGCTCCCTCTACTGGATAATTCTAGTAAATAGCAATTACAGCGTTCGAACAGGCAAGTACACATAAATAATCAATGTTTTTTGTTTTGTTTATTATACTTATTTAAAAATCGGGACACACCGGCTGCATAACTGCCGATCACGATGTCGTCAAAAAAAGTCAAGTAATGGCCCATATATCGGCCAAACCGATATATCGGTCGGGCTCTAGTTATCCAATCCAATCCAATTTTATTTGTTAAGCACTTTAAAACAGCCATGGCTGACCAAAGTGCTGTACAGACAAATAAATACATTGCAAAATAAACACACAATTGGAGAAATAAATAGGATAAAATAAAATAAATAGGATAAAATGAGGAATAAAATAAAGGATAAAATAAGATAAGATAAGATAAGAAAATAAAATGAAGTCACTGTCTTACTAGGAGTCAAAAGCCAAGGAGAAGAGGTGGCTTTTGACGAGGGATTTAAAAACAGACAGAGGAGGCCTGTCTGATGTGCTGAGGCAGGCCGTTCCATAGTGTTGGAGCTGCAACAGCGAAGGCGCGGTCCTCTCTGAGCTTCCGCTTAGTTTTAGGCACTCTCAGGAGCAGCTGATCAGCTGACCGGAGAGAGCGAGTAGGTGTGTAGGGGTGTAGAAGCTCAGAGAGGTACGGCGGGGCAAGACCACTCAGGGATTTAAAAGCAAATAAAAGAATTTTAAAATGAATCCTGAAGTGTATGGGCAGCCAGTGGAGTGAGGCTAAAATGGGGGAAATGTGCTCATGCTTGCGTGTGCCGGTTAAAAGACGTGCCGCAGAATTCTGAACCATCTGAAGACGAGAGATGGAGGAAGTTATGATAGGAAGTTGCATTTCATGGACAAAATTACAATTGGAGATCTACATATTATTCTCTTAAAAACCTATCATACTATTCTGGAGTAAAGGAAACATTTGCTACACATATGCATTTTCATTTTGAAGCGCATTTGCATTGTGGTAAACTAAAAACTTATGACGAAGGAAATAAATGAATACAAAAAAATATTTTTGGTCAGAGGTTAATCTATTTGGGCAGGCTTCCCAAATATAGTGAATGTATGGGTGACACTGTGCTAATGTATTTCTTATTAAATGGGCCTGTTCGTAATTTTAGATTTTTTTTTGTAGGATATTTTCTGACAGATCTCAAGAGGGCACTGTAATCTACATGTAGCTGTGTAGACATAGACCTGTTTGAACTTAGCTGAGATGTGTAGTTGCAGACTTGTAGCTTTGTTGTCTTGGCACAGCTCGTAGCAGTGATGAGTGGCTGCTGTGTCTGTGCTTGGATGGTTTGCCTGTGACTGCACAACCAAAGCTGGGTGGGCGTGACCTTTCCCAGGTCCCTGCGGGGTGAGCCTTACGCCGCTTTGACATCGCAGATCGGCTTCAGTCATCTCCCACTCAGCACAGCTTCTGGACATCGGTGAACTTTCATACTAGGTTACTACATGTGGGGCCTCATTTATAGAAATTCACGTCAAAGCAGTGGTTTATAAAATTTCAACATGAATCGATTTGACCGTGGAAACGGCTGTGGCTTACGTCAGGTCTTCACTTGACGTATGCACGCAAGTTCATTTTATAAATGAGCCACCTGCAGTTTCTATAGCCTAATGCGCAAATGAATAAAGCACTTTCTCGTGGATGTAATTTGCCACAACTCGGCATTTATTAATCACAATAATAGGGAAATGATTGTTTATAGGAAATCCCTGTTTATTTCTTAACACAAATACTATTCAAACGGCTAATACCTGTAGCCTAAAACAACATACATTACTTGCGCGGTTTAGTTTGTTTAACTTCTTTCAGCATCCAATTTTATCAAAATCTTCAGAACAGAAGGGAAACATAGCCTGCCATGGGAACATTATTTAGCCTAAATTGTTAGCTGACCAGTAACGTTAGCGCGGGAAATGAACTTTGCGTGCACGAACATGATTCACCGCATGAAATTAAAGCCTGTATATTAATTACAAAATGTTAATTACAAAACGCGGGATCCAAAACTAATATTCAAATGCTCAAATTTATATTCGAACTTTAAAAAAAAAAAAAAAAAAAGATTTTTGAATAGTTTTCGAACTTAGAATATTTTTTGACAGCCCTAACGCTTAGCTGCTCTTGTCTCGGGAAACGGAGGAACGTCCTGAGACTCGGTCCAACACGGGGGGGAGCCCTGGACCGCCAATCCGGGACCGCCGAGGTTAACGGAGTGGAAAACATGAACTGTGTTGGAAAATGTTTACTGTGAGGCTAGAAAGCACAGCACAGCTGGGTTAGCCTCGGGTGGCCTGGCTGTGCGTAGGGATGGACTGCATGTGACTTGTGAAGGAAGAGAGCGCTCTGTGTGTGTGTGCACATGTAGCCTGTGTGTGTGCGTGCACATGTAGCCTGTGTGTGTGTGTCTGCACATGTAGCCTGTGTGTGTGTGTGTGTGCACATGTAGCCTGTGTGTGTGTGTCTGCACATGTAGCCTGTGTGTGTGTGTGTGTGTGTGTGCACATGTAGCCTGTGTGTGTGTGTGTGTGTGTGTGTGCACATGTAGCCTGTGTGTGTGTGTGTGTGTGTGTGTGCACATGTAGCCTGTGTGTGTGCACATGTAGCCTGTGTGTGTGTGTGTGTGTGTGTGTGTGTGTGCACATGTAGCCTATGTGTGTGTGTGTGTATGTGTGTGTGCACATGTAGCCTGTGTGTGTGTGTCTGCACATGTAGCCTGTGTGTGTGTGTGTCTGCACATGTAGCCTGTGTGTGTGTGTGTGTGTGTGTGCACATGTAGCCTGTGTGTGTGTGTGTGTGTGTGCACATGTAGCCTGTGTGTGTGTGTGTGTGTGTGTGTGTGTGTGCATGTAGCCTGTGTGTGTGTCTGCACATGTAGCCTGTGTGTGTGTGTGTCTGCACATGTAGCCTGTGTGTGTGTGTGTGTGTCTGCACATGTAGCCTGTGTGTGTGTGCACATGTAGCCTGTGTGTGTGTGTGCACATGTAGCCTGTGTGTGTGTGTGTGTGTCTGCACATGTAGCCTGTGTGTGTGTGTGCGCGCACATGTAGCCTGTGTGTGTGTGTCTGCACATGTAGCCTGTGTGTGTGTGTGCTCGCACATGTAGCCTGTGTGTGTGTGTGTCTGCACATGTAGCCTGTGTGTGTGTGCACATGTAGCCTATGTGTGTCTCTGCACATGTAGCCTGTGTGTGTGTGTGCTCGCACATGTAGCCTGTGTTTGTGTGTCTGCACATGTAGCCTGTGTGTGTGTGTGCACATGTAGCCTATGTGTGTCTCTGCACATGTAGCCTGTGTGTGTGTGCGCACATGTAGCCTGTGTGTGTGTGTGCACATGTAGCCTATGTGTGTGTGTGTGTGTGTGTGTCTGCACATGTAGCCTGTGTGTGTGTGTGTGTGTGTCTGCACATGTAGCCTGTGTGTGTGTGTGTGTGCACATGTAGCCTATATGTGTCTCTGCACATGTAGCCTGTGTGTGTGTCTCTGCACATGTAGCCTGTGTGTGTGTGTGTGTGTGTGCACATGTAGCCTGTGTGTGTGTCTCTGCACATGTAGCCTGTGTGTGTGCACATGTAGCCTGTGTGTGTGCACATGTAGCCTGTGTGTGTGTCTCTGCACATGTAGCCTGTGTGTGTGTCTTCACATGTAGCCTGTGTGTGTGTGTGCACATGTAGCCTGTGTGTGTGTGTGCACATGTAGCCTGTATGTGTGTGTGTACGTGCACATGTAGCCTGTGTGTGTGTGTGTGTGCACATGTAGCCTGTGTGTGCGTGTGTGTGTGTGCACATGTAGCCTGTGTGTGTGTGCACATGCAGCCTGTGTGTGTCCACGCACATGTAGCCTGTGTGTGTGTGTGTGTGTGTGTGTGCACATGTAGCCTGTGTGTGTGTGTGTGTGCACATGTAGCCTGTATGTGTCCGCGCACATGTAGCCTGTGTGTGTGCCCCGGCCCTGCCGCGCCGCCCCCCTCCCCTTCCCCGGCCCGCCGTGCCGCCCCCTCCCTCGACCCGGGGAAGGGTTTGTGTTTGTAACTGGCTGGGGTGTGACAGCACACACGCACACACACAGCCATCGAGGCTGCTGAGGTCAGCTTTTCAGGCTTTACTGTGTGTGAGTCCCGCGTTACGTTTTTGTCCCCGAGCTTTAGAGGAATTTACTTGCAGTGCAGTAGTAATTCTTGTCTGCAGGAAGTAATCCCTCTCCCCCCACATTAGTGGGGCAGAAGGTGCTTAGCCACAGGGAGATTTAAGAGTGGATACATTTTCACCCAGAGTGTAAATCAACCCATGATTTATCACCCAGCCACCGTTCTGAATTGTCATCGCAACCCGTAATTTTATACTGCAGCCGTTGCTCATTTGTGTGTTAGCATCCTGTATGGCTGTCGTAGTGTATGCCTGGGCTGTTCTCTGTTTAGTGTGTGTGCGGGGGAGGATGGGTACTTGGAAAATGTGAAAGGATATTGAAATGCAAATTTCACAGTGGATGTTGGAATTTCTCAAAAATCCTGTTCAGTTTTGGTGAATCACCGATGCAAAATCAGATTAGCTTGAGGATTTACAAATCATTTAGAACCTTGTCAAGAATAATTATATCCTATAATAATCGCACTATTCTTCTCTCAAAGAAATGGTACCATTTAAATTTTGTTAGCATAGAATTCTCCACTGAGCCCTATGATATACACACATTTGTGTTCTGCGCTGTGGTTTGATTTTGGCCGAGTTTGCCTTCCTAACAAATTTACTCCCAGCTTGACTGAGGAAGCAAGAGCGATAAGGTGAGGTGGATGGGGTAATGGGATGAACACACGGATTGCACCCATTGCTCATGGGAGATGTAGTATCATGTAGTGTAATCTCGGATGGACTTAATTATGTCAGATGCCTTTTGTGAACCACAATAATTGTTTTAAAGAAGAAACTGCTACCGAAAGTTCACCCGCCAGAGTGGCTAGTAAGAGCGACGCAGTTATACGCCAACTCGCAAATTCTACCCAAATTTGGCGGGTGCTGGGTGTTAATGCCAAATTCTGGTTATTTCCTTGTGCTCTGTCTGAGTAGGGTTTCAAACTCCATTTGCCTGTTCATCTTTTTCTGTACCTTTCTGGCAAAGCTGAGCTGTTTGGGGGCTTCAGTTAAGGCACTTCAGTACCTAAACTGTGGGTTGCTTTTCTCTCTTGGCGGTGTTGAAGCAACAAACATCAGCTGCATGAATTCTCTCAGCAGTTAATGGTTGCTAAAGGGAAACTTTAACCCTGTCCACATTTATATGTGCAAGTTTCTTTCCTGTATGTGTGATCGCTTTCTCTGGGAATTTCACTGTCCCATCTGTTCTGATCAGCTTTGCTTGCCTCCATGCCGATCTCCACAGTAATGATAGAGGCAGGGGGGTGAATGCTGCTGGTGTCCAGCCAAGTGGCATGGTGGAAGCGTGGTTATTTGCAAAACGCCATTCTCTCTGGGGGTGAAGTGAGCTGTCAACCTGACCTTTGTGTGATCATTTTAAAGTGCTAATTTCTGTCATGCAGACCACTGTAGATGTGTTAGCCTCTAGCTGCTCTGTTAAAGTTGAAGATTATCACCAGATCATGTGGATCATGTATGATTGTAATGGTCGCACAGTAAAATGTCCCATGTTAATTCAGCTGCGTGGTGTCTGACACTAACACCCCCCCAATCCAAACCCAGACATCAGGATGTTATGTGTTTGAAAATGTTTTGGTCTTTAACATTTTTGTGCTTTAAAACTACTTTTAGCAGCCCTTCCAAAATCAAAAATAATTTTTTTGATGGCATCGTTAAGCTCAAGCTGCTTGCACATTTCGTAGGAACTGAAAGTAAACCTGGTTGTGCTTGAGGGAACTGGTTAGTAAAGATGAGTAATGGTAATGGAGCCTCTCATTGGCCCGGGCACATCCTGCTTTACAGCACAGTCACTGATGGGAGCTGTAGTCAGCAAATCGTCTGTGACATCAGACAAACCGTTTGGAAAGCAGCTGGAGCCATTTCTCAGAGAATGTCAAGTGATTCATGCATCTTGAGAACTGCATACTACAGAATGAATTGTAAATGCATTAACTTAAGGTTTATGAATCAAACTTGACGAAATGTTGTACAGTGGTAGATTCTGGGGGACATTAGCCACAAAAATGCTAATAACTCTCAAGCCATTTGACATAAATTTATGGAACTCAAGTAGATTGGCATTCACGTCAAGAGCATAAACTTAAAGTATTGGCCCAATTGAAACACATGGTGGTGCTATAGAGCTTTTTTTTTTAGAATTCACAAAAAATCAGTTGTTGATTCGAATCTCTTTGCTACAGATGTAGGACTTTTTGCTAACAATAATTGGTGATTGAAATTTCACCAGCCAGCTTTGATTCAGCTGATCGCCCTGGGATGCCACGTTTGATGCCTTCAACCTTAGAAAATATTCCAGATAACCCGAATGAAACTCTGTCCCCTAGAAATGAACAAGGGATTTTAAAAGCAATGTTGGTCATCCTTTTTTTAAAGCCTTTTGATCTAGGTTTTGGAATTAAAGTAGACTGAAATAGTACAGGGACAAGCTATTTGCTGCCCAAGTACAGCAGGAGCCAGTAAATTCCGATTCCATTTGAATAATAGGTTATTGATCTCATCCGATATCTACGTTTTGCTTCGATTGTCTAGGAAGACAACGTGTGATTTCAGTCTGAGCTCTGTTGGGGAAATTGTGCCTCTTGGCAGTCAGCTTGTGTGTCCCACACATTATCATTGTGTGTTCTGTCTTTTTCAGTGTGATGCGGGTGCCCTGTGCTGCATTAGTGTTAACACTGTGTGTTCTGTCTTTTTCAGTGTGATGTGGGTGCCCTGTGCTGCATTAGTGCCTGTGAAATGCTGGCCTGTCTGCCAGTAGCAGGTGACCTTTCCCTCCAGCTTCTCTCCCACTCGCAGATGAACTCTGGACTTCAGAAATGTGAGTGCTTCCTCTGCCCTTCAACTCCATGAAAATATGTATAATGCCTTTCATGTGAGCAGTGATTACTGGTTTGAAATAATTGCTATTGCAACTGTATTAAATTTAATGCATTATTAAAACTCGACATCTTACAATTGCATTTTCGACTTAATTTAATTCATTAAAACATTTTTCTTGTTGTTTTTATTGCGTATAAAGGTACAGAAGTTCAGCTGGTTTGTTTCAAGAATGCCACCATGCAGCTTATTCTATGGCAGTATCTAAGTATAAAAGACAAAATGTTTTCATGAAGAACATTGTGTAATCAGGAATGAATTGCTAATTTTACAGCCAAAACATTGACACTTCTGTGAGAGGTGTGAGGGAGTTTTAAGTGTATACATTTTTGTGGTTTGTGTGGAAATGGGCCTTTTGTGGTTTGTGAGGGGCAGAGTCAGGCCTCATACCATTCTGCTGTGATGTTTTTAGTCTATGAGACTCAACACAACCTTTGCCACTTGTTTATCATTAAAACACGGCCTTTGGGATGACCTGGATGTGCTGGAATTGTGCTTTAAGTAAAACAACTACTTTAAGTGAGTTAATTATTCTGGCATCATTTGTTTCCCCTCATTCATCGAAAGAATAAGACTTCAATATCAGTGAGAGGGTGCCAACCTGTGCCCTCTGTAATACCAAAGCCATCCGCCTCAAAGTCACTTCATAATGGGCCTTCACACTGAGATTCTGGTGGTTTGGAGACTGCCTGTCTCTGGCTGTTGGTCTGGAGACTGCCTGTCTCTGGCTGGTGGTCTGGAGACTGCTTCTGAATGAACTACTTCTCTGGGGCCCAATTTTTCACAGCTAATTGGGGAGCCCAGTCCAGCCTTAGGGGGCCCAGCCTTAGGGAGCCCAGCCTTAGAGAGCCCAGCCTTAGAGAGCCCAGCCTTAGGGAGCCCAGCCTTAGAGAGCCCAGCCTTAGAGAGCCCAGCCTTAGGGAGCCCAGCCTTAGAGAGCCCAGCCTTAGAGAGCCCAGCCTTAGGGAGCCCAGCCTTAGGGAGCCCAGCCTTAGAGAGCCCAGCCTTAGAGAGCCCAGCCTTAGGGGGCCCAGCCTTAGGGGGCCCAGCCTTAGAGGGCCCAGCCTTAGAGAGCCCAGCCTTAGAGAGCCCAGCCTTAGAGAGCCCAGCCTTAGAGAGCCCAGCCTTAGAGAGCCCAGCCTTAGAGAGCCCAGCCTTAGGGAGCCCAGCATTAGAGAGCCCAGCCTTAGAGAGCCCAGCATTAGAGAGCCCAGCCTTAGGGAGCCCAGCCTTAGGGAGCCCAGCCTTAGGGAGCTCAGCATTAGAGAGCCCAGCATTAGAGAGCCCAGCCTTAGGGAGCCCAGCCTTAGGGAGCCCAGCATTAGAGAGCCCAGCTTTAGGGAGCCCAGCTTTAGGGAGCCCAGCTTTAGGGAGCCCAGCCTTAGAGAGCCCAGCCTTAGAGAGCCCAGCCTTAGAGAGCTCAGCATTAGAGAGCCCAGCCTTAGAGAGCCCAGCTTTAGGGAGCCCAGCTTTAGGGAGCCCAGCCTTAGAGAGCCCAGCCTTAGAGAGCCCAGCCTTAGGGAGCCCAGCCTTAGAGAGCCCAGCCTTAGAGAGCCCAGCCTTAGAGAGCCCAGCCTTAGGGAGCCCAGCATTAGAGAGCCCAGCCTTAGAGAGCCCAGCATTAGAGAGCCCAGCCTTAGGGAGCCCAGCCTTAGAGAGCCCAGCCTTAGAGAGCCCAGCCTTAGGGAGCCCAGCCTTAGGGAGCCCAGCCTTAGAGAGCCCAGCCTTAGAGAGCCCAGCATTAGAGAGCCCAGCCCAGCCTTAGAGAGCCCAGCATTAGAGAGCCCAGCATTAGAGAGCCCAGCCTTAGAGAGCCCAGCATTAGAGAGCCCAGCCTTAGAGAGCCCAGCATTAGGGAGCCCAGCCTTAGGGAGCCCAGCCTTAGGGAGCCCAGCCTTAGGGGGCCCAGCCTTAGGGGGCCCAGCCTTAGGGGGCCCAGCCTTAGGGCCCAGCCTTAGGGCCCAGCCTTAGAGAGCCCAGCCTTAGAGAGCCCAGCATTAGAGAGCCCAGCCTTAGAGAGCCCAGCATTAGAGAGCCCAGCCTTAGGGAGCCCAGCCTTAGGGAGCCCAGCCTTAGGGAGCCCAGCCTTAGGGGGCCCAGCCTTAGGGGGCCCAGCCTTAGGGGGCCCAGCCTTAGGGGGCCCAGCCTTCGAGCCTTATTTAAGAGTAGTGCACCCAGGTAGAAATTGCCTATTTAAATGCTTTGGGTTAAGGGATTAAATGGGTTTTCTGTGGAAACTTGCTTTCTGAAGCAAAAGCTTGATGGAATTAACAAACATAACTAAGGAGAGCGGGAGTTGGGCGGGTCTTGACAAAGGGTAGATTTCGCCTCAAGGACATTGTTTACATAATCTCAGTCAAACAGGAACAACTTTTTTGATGCATGGAAACATAAAATCTCAAATGTGCGAATCGGTAAAAGCCAAAGGCAATATGAGCCTTACTTGTAAACAAGCTTTACCCGGCTTATTATCTAGTCTATAATACAAGCTTAACCAGGCTGATTATCTTATCTGTAATAAAAGCTTAACCAAGCTGATTACCTTGTAGGCTAAATAATATAAGTATACAAGCAGTAATACTCGAAAGGGTCTGAAAACGACCTGGAACGTGGAGGCAAAAGCATTAGATTATTACGCACAGTATGAATCAGGAGGCTCCACTCCACACACTGCCGACTCATTTAGACCCAAAAGGGCTTTAGCAGGTGCATGCTCATATCACTGCATGTGTTTCAGGGTTCTGCAGGGGCTTTAGCAGGTGCATGCTCATATCACTGCATGTGTTTCAGGGTTCTGCAGGTAGGATTGAGCTCTGGGTGAGTTCATGATAAACTGTCCAGTTTCACTGTTAAATTTCACTGTTATTTACACCATGTCCTGCAGCTGAAAAGCAGAACTGCAGTGTTAATAGATGGTGTGAAACTGGGAAGGAAGCCTCTTAGACTGGAATGAAAATCGCACTGAGCATCATTTTTGATTAATCCATTTTTCAGATCCACTTAATGCTTTACTTGATGTGGCTCGTGGACTGAGTTTCTAAAACGTTTGTAACGCGTAAGTGCTAAACGGGGCCTTTGCCCAACGCAGCCTTTTAGATCGAATTTAACCAATGAAATGGCCTACAAGCTCTCCTGCTAACCCTCTGATACAGAGAACAGTGATTGGTCAGTGGCCTCTGTGATGGAGTTCCATGAGGAACTGTGTCCGTGGCACACAAGCATATCTACCCTAATTAATGAGGAAAATGGCTTTCTTGCTTTCAAAAGAGGAGTTATACAATTATAAACGATCTGACGCTTCACATGTCCAGCATCTTAACATGGCTGTAGGGTTGCACTGTAAATTACCTAGAGAGATAGAGCTTCCTGCAGTTTTGGATAGCCTGTTTCAATGCATGTGCACATGGTCACCATCATTTCATCTGCATTTAAATATAGTTAGAGCTTTTTTTCCCAGTACAGTCAAAGTTGTTTGTGCAAATGGTAAACTAGAGGGGCCAAGAAATGTAACCTGGAGGTACTCCTTTGGTCTTCCAGAAGATTCTACAGTAGAATGTTTTTGACCAGTTGTATGGTTTGAACATAGACAGTAGGAGAGCACCAAGATAGAGTCTACAGTCCAGTGCAAGTTAAGCACTAGTTTTATAGGGTGGCCGTTAAGGACAAGACAAGTGAATAAATAAAAACGGAAAAACAACTCCGAAAACGCAGCAACAATTTAGCAACACAACATTACACAAAACAAAGTGACAACTCTCGAACCGCAATCTAATTTCCCAGAATGCATTTAACAACACAGGAAACACAAAGACCACTTGGAGATGCAAGATTTCACAAAACAAAATAACAAACCCGAGAACACAACTGAACTCTGATAGTCTTTATCACCCGGGGCGACATAGCTCAGGAGGTAAGACCGATTGTCTGGCAGTTGGAGGGTTGCCGGTTCAAACCCCGCCCTGGGCGTGTCGAAGTGTCCTTGAGCAAGACACCTAACCCCTAACTGCTCTGGCGAATGAGAGGCATCAATTGTAAAGCGCTTTGGATAAAAGCGCTATATAAATGCAGTCCATTTTTATGATCGTATTGGAGCATCAGTAGTTGCATGCTGAGATACGTTTGTAGAAAAGAATGCCTCTGTAATGTCAGTGTCAGCGTGACTACTGTGAGCACACACAGCCTACACTCAGTCATGCCTCTGTCACAGATATGTTTATTTACTCCTGTGCATGTTTATGTATGTAATGGCCACCGTAGTTTTACCATTTTTCTGTATGTATGTCAGTTTTGTATGAATTGTTTATTTCAGGTTGATAGGGACTTCTCTGTTCTCAGAAAGAAGAAAGGCTCAATGAAATCACTTGTGTTTAATGAACTTTCATAGTTAAAGATTAATGAGTTCATCGTCAACAGGAAGTCAATATTTCTTTCAGACCTAAACTGCCTTTCCTTTTGTGTTTTTGTCTTGTTCACCAGGGGACACTACCCAGAAAATGAGATCTGCACAGTATCCAACACCAGCGGAACTGGATGCCTATGCTAAGAGAGTTGCCAACAGCCCACTGACGATAAAAATCTTCCCCAACAGCATCAAAGTTCCGCAGAGGAAGCACATTCGGCGCACCGTGAACGGCTTGGACACGTCCAGCCAGCGCTACAGCCCGTACCCGACTCCCGCCAGCGCCAAGACCGGCCTCCTCGCCATCGTCAAGGGGCCCCTCAAAGGGCCCATCAAAGGGATCCTCAAAGGCTTTGAAAGCGGCCGAGCGCGTCTGCTCCCAGAGGTGACCATGAACCCCCCCAGCGGGCCGTACGGCACTCAGAGCACTTTAAACCTCCCCCAGGCCCAGAGCAACGCCCGGGCCAGACCCCTGCCCCAGCGCCAGGGCCTGCTGCACCCGCACCCGCACCCGCAAACTTTACAGCTGCAGCAGCAACCAGGCCTGCTGCATCCGCAAACTTTACAACAAGGCCTGCCGCATCCACAAACTTTACACCAGCAGCAACAGACTCTGCAGCGCCAACAGACTTTACAGCAGACGCTGCAGCAACAGCAACAGGCGCTGCAACAACAGCAGCAGCAACAGACGCTGCAGCAACAGCAGCAGCAACAGACGCTGCAGCAACAGCAGCAGCAACAGACGCTGCAGCAACAGAAGCTGCAGCAACAGACGCTGCAGCAACAGAAGCTGCAGCAACAGCAGCAGCAACAGATGCTGCAGCATCAACAGACTTTACAACGGCAGCTGCAACAACAACAGCAGCAACAGACAGGCCTGCCCCATCCACAGACACCGCAGGATCCGAGGCAGCTCCCAGGTATGGCCCAGCTGCCAAAACTGCAGCAGCCGCAGGTCCTGCCCCAAGCACAGACTCTGCAGCAGCCGCAGGTCCTGCCCCAAGCACAGACTCTGCAGCAGCCGCAGGTCCTGCCCCAAGCACAGACTCTGCAGCAGCCCCCTGGCCTGCCCGGACTGCATGGACCCAGGAAGATGGCGGACGGCGAGGCTCCGCCCAACGTGACCGTGTCTACCTCCACCATCCCGCTGTCCATGGCGTCGGGCCGGCAGCAGGGCCGGCCGGCGGACCTGAGCAGCATCGTGCAGCAGATCAGCCAGTTCTGCCAGCCGCGGCCGGGCGCCAGCACTACCTCAGTGTGCGAGGGACAGATCGCCAACCCCAGCCCCATCAACCGCAACCTGCTCATCAACGCCAGCTCCCGCGTGTCCGCCCAGAACCCCGCCCCCGCGCCCCTTCCGTCCTGCGCCCTCGGCTCCATGGACAAGCCGGCCGCCCCACCCGCCACCACCAACCGCATGCCAGTCTACAGCAGCGACATGCAGCAGCAGCAGCAGCAGCGCTGCTGGAACCAGCAGCACCTCTCTCACCCACAGCAGCGAGTCTCAGAGGAACGGAACCCCTGCAGTCGGCAGCCCCGGGACCGGCAGGGGCGGAGCTACCCGCAGGACCCGTGCGCTGGCCAGCCCTACGGCTTGGCGGCCCCCATGGAGAAGCCTACGCCCTCCCCGCCCGTCAGTGGGATGCCGGGGGTCGTGCCCTACGCCAATGGCCACTACTTCCAGCCCATGTGGAACGGCGTCCTGCCGACGCCTAACAGTGACAGCTCCGGGTCACAGGACCTGGCCTTGCCATTCCACGGGGGACCACCAGGGGGCCCTGTAGACTGCGCCCCAGGGACGCAGTACAGGGCTGGGGCCGGGTCCTCTGGCCAGACTGGCGTGATGCAGGGCATGGAGTATGTGGGCGGGGAATACCAGGCACCCTGCTTCAGAGACCAGAGCCTGGCCCTGGGGGGCAGAGCCCCAGAGCCCAGCCACAGCAGAAATACTCATATTCAGGTTCCAGGGTTCAGATAAGCTACAACTTCTGTGTACGTAGTTATTGATCTTTTAGTCTTAAATGCATAAAAATGAATTCATTCAAATGAAGCTAACTTTAAAAAAGTATATATATATTTACATATCTATATATATATACATATATATATATATTTAAGAGCAAGCAGTGTTTTTGTTGTTGTCAATCTTGCAAGTGATCAATTGAAACGTTTTCTAAATAACACTCCTTAATGTTACTCACTTGTTAGAAAAACGAGCTGTTTTCTTCTGCGTTTTAAATGGGCTTCATTTCCTCTTTCCCCCATTTATCATCCATGTTATAGTGCACCCTCGTCCATTTTTATTTTGTTTGATTTCCAAGCTAGAAATCTAGCACCTGGGAGTGTATTCATTGTGGTGGTGGTATTATTATTATTATTATGATGATAGCCGTTTCTTTTCTTTATCATAACATTGATCTAACAATGTCATTTTGTCACACGTTTTTGCACCGATGCAGAACTGCTGAGTGCAGAATCTAGAGCCGCTGTTCATGTTCTTCTGATGTTCAGGGCCTGAGTCTATCTGTATTGGCTGCTGTTCACAGAAGCCCTATGCAGCACTCTCCCACCAACACGCCTTTCCCGGGCCTCCTCTGTGCTGAACAGCCAAAACCTTCTTAATGGTTCAGTGTGAGGCCTCACCCATTCCTAATGGTTCAGTGTGAGGCCTCACCCATTCCTAATGGTTCAGTGTGAGGCCTCACCCATTCCTAATGGTTCAGTGTGATACCTCACCCATTCTTAATGGTTCAGTGTGAGGCCTCACCCATTCCTAATGGTTCAGTGTGAGGCCTCACCCATTCCTAATGGTTCAGTGTGATACCTCACCCATTCTTAATGGTTCAGTGTGAGGCCTCACCCATTCCTAATGGTTCAGTGTGATACCTCACCCATTCCTAATGGTTCAGTGTGATGCTTCACCCATACACAGTTTGCCCAAGCTGTTCCACACGAGTATGAGCTTCTACGCTGAACATATTGCTGGACCTCAGAAGTGGACTTTGCATAGGTTAACCAGGCGATAAACTGATACAGAAGCTAGCGTGGGGCTTTGTGTCTGCCCTACTCCACACTACACCCTGTTTTTGCAGTCATTTTTTGCAGCGTTGGTGCGTGCTGATTCTGGTTTTGTCAGCAGTTGGAAATGTCACTTCCGCCGTAACTTAAAATGAAACCGCATATACTGATGTGAACTTGAAGCAGTTGGCTATGGTTAAAAAATATGTATGTATGGCCATGTTCTACTTTGAGACGTTGGTCCTTCATAAATCTTTTTAATCCTATTAGTTGTATCTGCCACACAATATCACATAGTATTCTGTGTAGAAGTCAATCTTAGTGAGTTTGAAAAATTTGTGGGTGCTCTGAACCACTTGTTCGGTTTTAAGCCGATTGTTAGAATAGTGTTTTTATGAATGGGATGACTGAAAAGAAGTGTAAAATGTTACCAGTTTCAGAAAACAATATTGAGGCATGACATATTTAGATTTTCGTACCTGTGTGTTTCTCCTTTGATCAGATTTAATGGGACTGCTGACCTTTTTTCCCCCTTAAGTTTACTTTTTATTTTTTTTATTTGCTCTTTTGTAAGAATCAAATGTTCATTTGGCTCTCCAGAGGACACAAACTGACACTTTGTATATGTTTAGTGTTAATGCATCTTTATTATGAACACTTCTTAAGTTATTTTTGAAAGGTGACTGTTAAATATGTTCAATCAGGTCGATGGCCAAGACTGGCTCTCTCAGTGAAGCTATCTCTTATCAGGTGTTTGTACTGATGAGTAGCACCCTCAGAAAGGGAGAGCGGTTGACATTCTCTCAGACACTACAGTGCAGATACAAATCCAGGCGTCTGTGTCCGCATAGTTTCTCACACATTCAGTTTCCGCCCAGCAAGTTCATTAGTAATATGCAACGTTTTTTTTCTTTCTTTATTTGTGAATGGGATCGCTTCAAGTTAGAAAACAACTTTGGAAGGTGTAGCTTTTTTTTGTCATTTTAACAAACACTTGAATTACTGAGATGAGATATTTGGTTGATTTGTTGGGTGGGAGTTAAACATTTGGAAGACTAAACTTTCTACCACACCTGACATATAGCCAAGTATCTGACAGAGTAGTACTAATCGTAACTACAAGCCAAATCAGAATTTTGATCTTTTTTTCACTTAAAAATAATGTTAGACATAGTTGCTACTAATTTGTAAATGAAGAAATGAAGAGTTACCCAGTACACATGTGAAGAAAGCAAATTGATCACTTGCAACTGCTAAGTTAAAAAGAAAGGACTTTCTCAAGCAGAATAGCAAATGTATTGTTTATTTTAATGTACACTGGTTTCACTACGATACTGCTGTAATTTGAAAGGAAGTATTCTCTGAATGTTGCCTGTGATGGTGTGTGAGTAGTGTTTGCGGGGGCTGTTTGTGGGGGCTGATTCACACACTCATGCACGCACTGTTTGTCTCCCTCCCAGACAACCCTCAAAAAAGCCTTAAGTATTTGGACCTGGGACTCGAGAACAAGCATGAATTGGGGAAATCAAACTGATCTAATGGACAGTGTTGGCATATTGGCAGCATGTGTCTTCTTAAGTTAGTAGTTTGATAGAAGTACAACGATTGAATGAAGTGGCAAGGAAATAAATTAGAAATTTTATTTTAATTAAGTTTTATACTGTATAGGTCTATGTAGTCATGGGCTGTAACAAATGTCATATTTTTAAAATTTTCAAACTACTACTTAATTTGCCTGTTATTTAACATGATTATAGTCTTAATTCTTTGTTTTTCTTGAAAAAATAGGGCTGTGACTCATTTTCTATATTTCAAGGTTGGAGCACATAGGAAACTGAATGCAAATGGCAAATTCAAAATTTACTGAATTGAATGAAAAATGCACAAATAATGATTGTCAAGCAGGAACCTGGACACAAGATCTTTATTTTCACAAGTAAGTTTTATTCCATTGCTCCCCCCCCCTTTTTTGCCCTGTTGTCTCCAATGTGCCTTGCCCCTCAGACTGTGGTTATATGGCAAACAAGTCAAGTCTGGGATTTGTGCTACAGTTTTACTTTAACACTGCTGTGATAAAAAAATATATATTTTTAATTTATGTTTTTAAAAGTAGTGCTAGACAGATGTGACATTTACTTATACCAAGGTAACATTTCCAAGATTAAATATTTACTTGAAATGTACTGGATTTCAGAGGGGTGAGAGAGGGTCTGATGGAATGGAACTGATTTAATTCACCAGGCTAAAATTGTTCATTTTCGAGGAGTCCCCTGTTCTGCTCCATACCCCCCCCCCCCCCCAATGTGTACTTTGTACTTTAATGAAGATTTGTTACAGCCCAAAGGGAAGGGGAAATAAAGCTTGTTTTTTTGCAAGTTTCTGTTCATTATCTGAAGTGCCTCCGATGGATTAAATCATGGAAATACTGTATTTGGTGTTTGTACACACGCGCGCACACATGCTCACCCTAAACATACACTAATGTTGCAATGTCCATAGTGAGAGGAGTCCAGTATTCTTCACTACTGATACTGTATTCATTAACAGAACTCCTAATGTGTTACGGGTAGCTAATGAAACATGTCAGTTGGTTTAAGCTGTTGCAGATTCACAGGTGACAGGTTTTCGTTTCCCCTGAGACTGACGGTGGACTGTAAGGTTTATGAATATTTACGAGCTCAGTTCCTCAGGGATTGTGCTGTCCCAGTGGTGCTCAGAGTGCCTAAGTGTTCATTTCTGAGGAAATCTCACTGGGATCTGTGAAGTACATTTATTCCCCCAAAAACGTCACACCTTTTCAGCTTGTGTGACCTAAAAGAAAACAAGAAATAGAACTGGGCCACTGGGCAGTTGAGTTGAGTTTGTTCAGTGTGCAGGGCATCGTCAGGTGGTGCCCTGTCTCCCTCTGGGGGTTTGTTCAGTGTGCAGGGCATCGTCAGGTGGTGCCCTGTCTCCCTCTGGGGGTTTGTTCAGTGTGCAGGGCATCGTCAGGTGGTGCCCTGTCTCCATCTGGGGGTTTGTTCAGTATGCAGGGCATCGTCAGGTGGTGCCCTGTCTCCCTCTGGGGTTTGGGGGGTGGGGGGGAGGTTTGGCTTTCCCTTTCATGTAGTTGTTTTTCCTCTTGTTCTCCTGTTTTTGAGAGGCATTATGTGTTGCACAAACATTCCCTTCTAACCAAAATAAATTATGACTTGCATTTGTAAAACTCTTGTTACTCAGACTCTTCCACTGTTTCTTTCTTCCACATGGACTTGCAATGGAGAGAATAATTCAGATGTGAAATGTGTTTACTGGGGTATTGTTGTGGCATTTGCTGTTCCCATGACATGTTTAAACTGCATTGTTTGCAGGGATGTAGGGGCCATAGCAGCTATTCATTACATGTCTGATGCGCTATATGAACCTTGTAAACTTCATAGATCAGAATCGCCACGAGTGCACTGGCAGTGAATGGTGTCCTCTTTCTCTGAAATGACTGCTCATTTTTCAGCTTCAATCACAATTTGAACAAGCCAGCAGTGCCGCCTTTGTCCTAGTTTGACCAAACACGCGTCACCCTTTCAACTCCCTGCCACAGCTCCAGGGACTGAACTGAGTGGCAATGGTTTGGCTGAATGCAGCATTCAAGAGCCTCCTTAAATTCTGGAAAATATGTCTGCTATGCCCAAAACCAGTATGTATCCATAAAGTTTCATCAAATCAAGCTCACCACCTCTGGATCGGATGGGATGGGAAGGGAGAAAGGGAAGGGAGAGCCAGAAGAAGTATTTTCCACTACCGGGCCAAATGCCAGTGACGCTGTGCTTAGCAATCTGAGTCACAGATGATTGATGGATGCTCAGAGCATGATGGAAAGTGGATTGCATTATGTAGTGCCAAGTTGTAAAAGCAAGTTTCCTTGGAAACTGCTGTTGAGTGAAGCCATCGGCACCATTTATAGGGTACATTGAGCTGATATGAAACTGTATTTTGCTCCCAGGCAGTATGAAACATCATCCATGCCAATTTTCTGGGGTTCTTAAGCAGTCTTAAGAGCATGCTTCTGTTACGGTCAGCTTTATGGAAATCAATGCATAAATAACAATTTCAAATTGGAGAGAAGTTTTTAGGCTTCACTTTGTAATGAGATTCTGAGGCAGCCTCCTCTGTGCTGCTCTTATCTCGCGCACAGGCCGCAGCGCCGGTGTACCGCGCGCACTAGCGTCAGGGTTCTTACAACCGGCACAATTTTGTGTGTTTTGATCTCAAGGGACTACAGGCTTGATGAGCTCAGGATTCCCTAGGTTTGTTCCATTGCTCTTTCTCTTACATTGCAGAATATGCTCAGGCTGCATTTCCAAAGAACCGTGGTTGTCATGCTAAGCAGAAGTGTGTGTGTCTTACACAAGGTCCTTACTGAGCGATTTGTTCAGGCAGAGATGCCAACACTGGTGCATACCTGCTATATCAAGCTAACCAATGAGGACTTGCACAGTTAAAAAGGAATTAAAAATAAAGATTTAAAAATTCAAATTAGTTTGAATCATTACCATATTCATGAAATTGAATTTAAATCTAAAAGCCCAATCTGATATTGCCAGCAACCTGAGGTTCAAATTTAAGTCATATATATTTCTATGGCCGCGTTTCCACCAAAATTACCCGGAACTTTCAGTCCCAGGAACTACTTTACCAGGAACTAAAAGGTTCCTTCAGCCAATGGTTGTCTGCGTTTCCACCGGGGTCTAAAGTACCGCGAAGATTAGGCAAATTAGCCCACTGACGTATGAAAAAGCGATGTTGTCGTCGGTCCATCTGTCATGATTTCTTCTGTAACCCCATACTACCACTGAAGTAGTAGGGGTTTATTCCACTTATATACAACGGGTTACCAACAATGACTATATATGGTTACTTTTGTATTTATTGATTTTCATATATCCTCTCAAACACATTCATTATGTTTTTATGCGAACATTCGCTTTCATGTCTTGACATCCGAAGCGACAGAATGCATTCACATTTATAGGCCCTATGTATAACTGGCAACAACAGCAGAAAACATGCACACGTTGTAAACAATTTGCTGTTTGATTACTTTCTCGTCGTCAGTTCCATATAGGCTAATCGCAAAATGACAAGAATAAAACGAAAACTCGGACTTGCGTGAAAATGTAAATTAGTAGTGGTACAGCCACCGTTTGCTTTCCTTCGAAGTTACTGCTAGCCGAGCAGCGAAGTGTGCCCTCCAGATGCGAACCATGCACCATAAATGAGTCCATAGTCTTCCTGGTCTTTTCGAGAAATTGAAAAATGGCAGTAAAATTACTGCAGTCTGAAAAAGCTAAAGGGACGATGACTAGAATTAACCTGTTATTTTACCCTGACAAAAAGTGCGGAAGGTGATTTCCAGTTTGCTTGTACTGTATCACCAATGTTAATTACGCAGAACTACCGCATACCTCACATAACTGTATCAAACGTTTTGAGTCAATTACAAGGGCTAACAAGAAATCCGGAAGAAAATATTCAGCAACCGAATTAATCCGTTTGAATGTTTTAGTACGTAATATGCTGTCCCAGCACGAATGCTTAGCATTTTATAAAACGAATACTAAAGCAAGAAAAGAGCAGAAGAGCACACGTTATAATTCCAAGACGTTGGCAGGCTATAACCAAAAGTAGGCTACTGCGCCGCATAACATACAAGTTTGATTTGAAGTTATTATGAAAATAAATCGGTTTGCGCCTGCATATTTTTAAACATGGCGCCTGAAAACAAAAAACACAAAAAAATGCTGCGAGTACTCGACCAATCAGAAATGTTCAGCGCTGCAAGCTCCACCCAAAAGGTTCCTGTACTTTCGGAAAGTACTACCCCCCGAGCAGGAACCTTTTGGGGGGTAAAATAAAGCCCCAGGAACTAAATTTAGACCCTAGTTCCTGCGGTGGAAACGCACTGAGTTCCTCGAAAGGTTCCTAGTTCCGGGGTATAGTTCCTGCGGTGGAAACGCGGCTTATATAACTACATAAAATCATATACCTCCTACTTTGCAGAGCTAATATAAAACTTAAAAAAAAAATTAGTGTCAGAGTTTTGTGAGGAAGAAATGAAACATAATTTTCAGTAAACTACGTTTAGCACGATTCACAGATCATGGAGGCATCCAACTTTCAGACCTCTAACTACCTAAAATGGCTAGACTTTATTAACAGTATATAGACTGCAAATTTCAGAGCCACAAGAGCTTCTCGTGGCCATGCTTTGTCAACTTTGTTTCTAGGACTATTCGAGAAGTCCAAAGACATACACGAAAATCATTGATGTAATTCACATAAATTTGACTAACTACCAAAATATGTGACCAGTGTAAATATCCAACTTAAGCATATATAGCAGAGTATGTCCATCAATACATGTAATTACTGTATTAGAAATGTCGCAAGAGCAGTGGTTCCCAAACTCGATCTTGGGGACCCACTGGGTATGCTTGTTTTCATGCAAGCCATTATTGAAACCTCCGAATTTTAACAAACTACCGGCTTTTCTTATTAAAATGTTTATTCCCAGTTGGTCATATTACGTCAGTCTATGGCTATACAGTCTATGAAGAATGAATGATCCACATTACTGGTCCCCAGGACTGAGTAACTACTGCACTAGGATGTTAAATGTTGTTGTTTATACTCGTCATACTCCAGAACAGTAGATGGCGGAAGTTTTCTGTGCTGCCGTTGATACTACCCTGTAAACTACCACAGAATCAGTCTGGCCAAAGATGGCACTGAGATTATTTGACACTGGAATGGGCGTTACATTAGTAACACTTTGTTATCAACATGCATTTTTCGTTTAGGAGTTTTAGTAGACAACTTTTGGTCTTAGTTCTTTACTGTAATCTGGTTATGAGCACATATCATCTGCAAATGTACAGTGAGTTATATTTTATGAATTTGTACTAAGTCGTAGGTAGGGCGACATAGCTCAGGAGGTAAGACCGATTGTCTGGCAGTCGGAGGGTTGCCGGTTCAAACCCCGCTCTGGGCGTGTCGAAGTGTCCTTGAGCAAGACACCTAACCCCTAACTGCTCTGGTGAATGAGAGGCATCAATTGTAAAGCGTTTTGGATAAAAGCGCTATATAAATGCAGTCCATTTACCATTTACCAAGTCATTGGGTCATACAAACAGTAAGGAGTATTTTTTGCTGCACTGTAAATTGCGAACATTGGTGATTTTTTCCTGCAAATGATGGCTGGTTTTTAACTGCCCTGTATTATCATTTCGGAGGAATAAGATCCAAGACAACATTATTTATTTGTGACCACGGCTTGTTGCACGCGGTAAGCAAGACCGAGCCTGCTGAATGCTTCTTTCTTATATCGGTAGCTAACCAGCTAGTTTTAGCATTACCTACCATTCACTAGTGTTTTCAGATGCCAACCTGAGTTATCAAATATTGATTAGCTAGCTAAGTAGCCTACATGGCTGACTGCAGTTAACATTCCCAAATCGCCAGACCTCACGCATTGGCTTGTCATCGAATTTGGCTCTCAACCGGGGTACTGTTATGGCAAGCCGTTTTAGCTTTAATTAATTTCTAGAGGATATCGCAAATTCAATTGTAACTAGTTATAATTCAAGCGTTTTCCCCATTCATTTCAATGGGACCTTTCATTTTTGATATCAAAAATTCCAATTTTCACTAGTTAAAATTGAATTCCTGATATCAAGAATTCCAAATTTAACTAGTTAAAATTGAATTCATGATATCAGAAACGAGTATTTTAACTATTTTTTCAACTATTTGCGTTGCGTTGGTAGACTGTGGGTATAAGCCTGCCATTGGCCGACTATTTCAGTTGGAATTCTCCTCCCCTTTCGCTATCTGTGTGTTACCGTTTTTGCAAGGCCACCGTCGCTGCATCCTGGGCTTAGCGCCGCCCAGGTGATTGTGATTGGTTTAAAGAAATACAAACAAGCCAGAGCGTTTTTTCCCCCCTATACCGGAATGATAATGGATTGAGCCAGACCTTTATCCAGTGCTGAAACGAAGTGTGGAGATAGGTCTGGCTATGCAAGACTACTGTGGCCTTGGTAGGGATTTGTTTATGGACAGAAATTGGTGCCTGTGGAAATTTAATTGTATAACTTGAATTTGTATAGCAATACATTAGTTTGTTTGAACTGAATTATTTAAGATTTGAATAGCATAACTTGATTATATTTCACTTTCTGAAATGGAATGTAATGATCTGAAATTGAACTTGGTATCTTGCAATGAATTTTCACCTAATTTCAAGTTAAATATTCAAGTTCAAGTTCTTAAAATTCAGCAGTTTGGTAGTGTTACATAGTTCGTTAAACTGATTAGCTGCTGCAGCTATTATTTATTTATTTGTTTATTTATTTATTTAAACCACTGTGGTCCAACGTGGTCTGTTCATGACGATTTTTCCGCTTCTTTGGGAAATATTTGAGATATTTATTTGAATGCCATACTTGTCACCAACCAAAGCATGTTCGGACATAAATATGAACACTTGGGTAGACACTCAAAGTATGTAGGCTGTTTTACTGTGTATAAGATATACATACACCAAACGGACTGATGCAAAACATCTGTTGTTGCACGACTGCAGTTCACACTGTTTGAAATAAAATGAAATGAAAATATGCACATATAGGTTCCCAGAATCAGAATGAACCCTTCAAGGCCAACATAAAAGGCTTGATCAAGGAACTCCAGTCTCCGTATGGGGCCACTCCTTAGTTTGCTATTCAATGAGAATGGTCTGGCTACAGGGGTGCAGATCTGTCTATGCAGGCAGTTTAATGTAATGTGCCTAAGAATGTGATGTTTTCCTATCCCTTCCCTGGACCAAAATCCCACCTGGATTGGTAAGGCTGCTGCAATATGAAATGTTTAACACTTGTGGACAGGATCTCATGATTAATGTTGCCCATTGGACAGATCAGATCTATCAGTGGTGTCTTCATCTAATGTTACCAATGTCCGAATGCACCTTTTATCAACATGTTGTGCAGGCTCTGGTGTCATGGCATCAGCCTCCTGCAGTAGAGGTGTCCATTTCTATCCTCATGGTGATGTAATTTTGAACCACCTTCAGCATCAAAGCAAACAGGCCAGCTTCTTATTATAGTAGGGAACTGTCATTGTTTACATTTGCCCCCGAGCTTGTAGAGCAGTGCTAGCCCACTCTGTTCCTGGAGGTCTACCGTCCTGTTAGTTTTCACTCCAACCCTAAAAAGCACACCTCATTCAACATCTAGAGATCTTGTTGAGCTGCTAATTAGAGGCAGGTGTGCCAAATTAGGGTTGCGATGATAACATACAGGATGGTAGATCTACTTGATTGGTTTGTTACCAATGTTGTTGATAATCAGCCAGTAAATATTTGTGATTAAGTGACTGCAACCCAACTTGGGTTTAGTGACTCAATACACTACATGACCAAAGGTATTTGGGCACCCTTTGGTCTGGGGCTGTTTTTTTATGGTTTGGCCTAGGTCCCTTAGTTCCAGTGAAGGCAAATCTTAATCAGTGCTTGACCTCACTAATGCTCTTCTGGCTGAATGGAAGAAAATCCCTGCAGCAATGCTCCAACATCTAGTGTAAACCCTTCCCAGAAGAGTGGAGGTTGTTGTAGCAGCAAAGGGTGGACCAACTCTGCGTTAATGCCTATAATATTAGATGAGAAGTTGAATGTCAGGTGTCCACATACTTTTGGCTATGTAGTTATAAGGCTTAAGTCAAGTTTCAGAGAAATGTGCTGTTCACAAACTAAAGGTAAACGTACTCAAGAGCAAAGTATATTTCAGACTCATAAAGGCACACCGCAGATTCAAGTTCAAATTTATTCAAGTGATTCACTGCAACTGAGATCTTACGGGGGCAGAATGAGTTCGGGTATAAAACATCTTGCTGCATATTTTATACTTGACTATATGGCTTGGAGATATTCTTTTTAGGCTCTTCTGTTTCCTGATGTATATTTGTGCTATAAATCTCACAGACTTAAAGCTTTGGAAAAGCTGTTCTTGGTCTGCTCAAATGAATAGATTGCCGATCTGGGTCATTAGCTTTTAATTAAAGCTTTTTGCATACATTTTATCACACTCTACGAATAAATACTTTGAAACCACCAAACTTATTCTCCAAGACTACAATATTGGTTAGACATTCAGAAATCAGCATATTGCAGTGCAAAATAAAATATTTTGTATGGCTTTGTGTGTGGTCATCTTGTATATTACTTAATTCAATTTATTAAATGTGATTTGTCTCTATTATAGCTATGGTCTGATTCTGCGGATTTTCATTGCCCACAGATATTTAAAAAAAAAATAAAAAAAATATGTAGAAAGGCTTACAGTAATTGTCAGTGTAGCATTTACTTAATAACAGTCCACACATAGAGTTCCTTCTTCTGGAATGATCTCTCAGTAAACACTTCTCTGTCATGGATTTGAATAGCGGCCCAGTTTCATGCAGCCCTACTGTCCCATCCCATTCACCGAGTCTTCACTTGGTCACATAAAGATGGTAGTGATGTCTGTTTCTGGAAATATTAAAGCCACTATCTGTTTGGTGTAAAAAGGCTAAATCCACTTTGGAACAGATGTATAGACATAATGATACCAACTTGTCGGACTTGTTCTGTATCCCAGCGATTCACAGCTGTGTTCACTAAAGTGGTTCCCTTTCTCTCCGGGGGACCGAGAGATCAAATGCAGTCTACACTGTGGAGGGCGGATGAACACAAGCAATTCTACATAGATTTCTGATGAAACTGCAAGCACAATGCAATTCTGAATCACAATTCAAGTCATTGCAGGATCATGCATTTTTCTAGCGTAAAGAGTGTCAACCTGATTTGAACATGTCCAATGCACTGCTTTTCACTGCTACGAAAACATTTCTTTATATTGCAAAAAATGTTTTGCCTTGCAAGCGTGTCATAACATGGCTTCTCCCATCTGCTGATAACAGTGGGGCTGAGAACCACAGAAGGCAGAAAGGCCAGACAGAAATGTCAGTGTATTTTTTTCAGCTCATCGCTTGTGGGGCCTGCCCGGGGGGGGGGCACAGCAATGCTGTTGTGTTCTTTGGCAGATCTGTCCTGTGGTCACGCTTGTTCTCTGTCTTTCAGCTTGACAGAATGGTAATACATTCAAGCTGTGGCATGTCGAGGCTGGAGTCTAGCATGGCCTTGTCCATGAGGCTGACCTGGCACTGCCGAGTTCCAGATGAAAGGGGAGGGATGCTGACGGAAGGCTCTGTCCCATCCATCCGGCCCCCGCCCGTTTCTGTGCTCTGATGCCAACAGCTCATCCTCTTTGAGCTGTTCGTCTGCTAAGCTTCAGGCGACAGATCGGTCAGCTGCCGCCGCTCCAGGATCTGTTTCCTGTGCACCCTGTCCTCTGTCTTCCCCTCTCCCGTTTTATGGCTAGTGCTGTTCCTTTAGAGAGGCACAAAAAACCCACGCACAAGAACCTGTAAGAAAATACACTCACACAGGTCATGCATCTGCTTGATCAAGAGAGGGCAATACTGAACACACAAAAAAGTGAATAAGGCTAAAGCAATAGATCCCTGAAACTGCACAAGAAAGGAAAAGTTAAAAATGTCACCATCCTATGACAGATTATATGGCTATTGGCCATATAAACTGAGGAAACGCATTTTAGAAATGAATCTATTTAATGAAAAAAGTTATCAAACACCCGTATCACCCATGTGAAGAAGTAATTACCCCCTTAAACTTAATAACTGGTTGCACATGGTTTAGCAGCATTAACTGGAAACAAACGCTTCCTATAATGTGGTGTCAGTCTTACACGCAGGTTCTCTTTCTCTAATTTGTATTAGGATCTGAAACCATTCAGTGTGAGAAATATGCAATAACAGGAAATCAGGAAGGAGGCAAATACTTTTTCACAGCACTGTATGTGTGTGTGTACAAGCATTATTTCTCCTGATTGATTTTCCTGTTGAACTCAATGGAAAAAATATTCAGGAGAAACAATGCTTCTCTAGTATCTACCGCATATCTGGCAGCAGCACGGTGGATTGAGGCTCATTTGATACCTTGGACCCTTGATGACTTAAAGCTATTTAGCCAACAAATGTGTTCCATACGGTATCGGCATAATTTACAGCTGAATCTAGTCCCACCCCCCAATTCCCATAGAGATCCATCAAATGCAAAGAGTTTTTGTATCGCTTATAGGACAACCTGAAAATAAGATATCCAGACTCTGATGATATTGATAGGTCACAGACATCAGGAAGTCATGGCATGCAAATGACATGCAACCAAATACAAAACATGACTCTTATTTGACATTGTTAATTTGTCTACTGTATCAGTGAATTTCCCTGTTTCTAGCTTTTCCAGTTCACTGCAGCAAAAGTGAACAAGCAAAAGGTGGCACAGGAGTTCTCAGGAGTGAATTTGTTTAATTCTTGCTAATTTTCTGACCAATGATTGGTTGTTAAGACCATTAAAAGCTTAATATTTTGCCATTTTGGGCTTGGCCCATTTTTTTGCCCAGGAATGTATATATATATATATATATATATATATATATATATATACAGTATTTCTCTCATCCATCCATCCATTATCTATACCCGCTTATCCTGGTCAGGGTCGCGGGGGGTGCTGGAGCCTATCCCAGCGTGCATTGGGCGAGAGGCAGGAGTACACCCCAGACAGGCTGCCAATCTACCGCAGGGCTCACACACCATTCACTCACACACTCATTCCTATGGGCAATTTAGAGTCTCCAATTAGCCTACCTGCATGTCTTTGGACTGTGGGAGGAAACCGGAGCACCTGGAGGGAACCCACGTGAACACAGGGAGAACACGCAAACTCCACACAGAAAGGCCCCAAGCCGAGATTCAAACCCACAACCTTCTTGCTGTGAGGCGACAGTGCTACCCACCCGTATTTCTCTGATGAGCATACTAATTGGTTAACAACTAGTTGCCAAATTGTGGAGTGCAATCCTACATTCTGAGAAGACTCTTACAATAATCTACTTACACTTTTAATATTGTGGCTTAAATATATGTGCTAAAAAATGCATGGCAGTCATTTAATTGCGCAAAAAGATCATTGCACACTATTATGCTCCCAAGTAATTTATTACAGAAGAAAGTGCGACTCTTTCTCTTTTTATGATTGCTTCGTTAGACAGCACCTCACTATACTGTATATATTTAGGTGTGTGTCCTCCTTCCCTATCAAGTAATTTCATAGCAGACAGAATCTCCTATTATTTCACCTGTTTCACTATGAAATAAGTGTGAAAGTAGAGTGTGCTCTGATTGCATGAATTACCAGTGTGTAAATGTGATATTACGGAGTCATACTTGGCAGATTCAAATTTACTCTCTCTGTAGAATGTACTCTTCTTCATCATGTAGAGCAGCACCAGGTCACAGAAGAATGCCCCCTGAAACAACATGGAGTCTGTTTGGGTATGTCCACACTGAATTATTATCTATGCGTTACTGTCACCACTCAGTGAATCTCTGTGTAATTAAAGACAGTATTATCACCAGTATGTTCCTTTTGTATCTACTTTGAAAATCCATACAGGAGATTATTGCGTAAGATCATTTTCTGTTCCAGAGGCATGACAAACATCACTTCAGTCGTGTTTGTCTAATCCAGGGATGGGTAAAATCACATGCAAAAGGCAGCTGTGATATTCTCTAAGTTTCAGTTTGGGAATATATTACTTGGAACAATGTTTGAAAGCATGCCACTTTGGTGCAGTAATTTCCAAAGTGCCCTCGCTTGCAATTGGCAGGGAACCAGGAAGAAATAAGGTTATTATTGTTATTAATTAAAAATGTTTATTTACTTACAAGAAATGTTTGTCAGTTCTAAACCTGACCTGCTGCCACAGGTGTACAATGGCACTTATTGGTTTTGTGAGTGTAGTGTCAACTACTAAATGTCAAACACAGAGTCGGCAATATGATTGCATGACATTGTTGCGCATGCAGTTATTCTTGCATAAATATAGTGTACTGTAGTAAGTAGAGCCTCCATCTTTGTTCTCTCCCTCTCTCCAACTATGCCTATATTACACCCATTCATTAATGGGGATAGCTTAAGAACTCACAGCTTTATTGCCACATGGTGTACAAAAGCATAGAATTACCAAAAATGTGTGAGCCAAAGCTTTCAAGTGCTGTATGAAAACCAGCACTGCATTTCCGGAAATAAAACTAGGCGTTGCCTAAGGCAACTACAAAGCTTTCAAGTCCACAGTCTGGTAGCTTTGTTGGAGAGGCTCTGGTGAATGATAATGAAGATAATTGAAAATCTTTTAAAATTAACTTTTTTATTTAATCACTGAAAATGCAATCTCAAAGCAATGGGGGTGATCAGCAGTACACTGACATCCATACCAGACAACAGGTAAGAGCAATCCTTACTTGGTAGCAGTGACAGGTGCAGCTAATTAGACAGCACTGAAAAGTGTTTCATATACATCAAGTCATTATAAACTACACACGTACCAAACTGGAGCTCATTCAAGTTGTGAGAAATCCTTTTTACCTCATCTTGGGCATAGCCGGTCAGGGCCCAAAAATCTTAAAGCACTATTTGAGCAGCTACAGTCCATGACCAGTTATAGTTAACTGAGAAATGAAAGAATGAACAATGTTGCCTGGAAAACATCTGAGCAAAGCTGGGTCATGGTTGCCAAGTGTATACATGAAAGAAGAAACAGGATCAAAATGGAGGCAGTTCTGTGCATATATGAATAGCACTAAAATGATGCACCACAGCCAAAATAACAATATACATTTTGCAATAGTTTTAGAAAGTAAACAAAATATATTCAAATAATTAGAATATTTTGAATGTGAGCTGAATCTGCCTCTGCCAATCAATGAAACTGAACATTAGCAATAAAATAAAATAAAATCATGTAGTGACCGCTTCTGATTAGACACTGTAACTGCACCCTACAATTTACCCTCCAAAAATGCACCTGGTCAGGTGTGTTATCCATTATATATATATTTTATTCAATGTTTATTCAATGTAAAATATGTTCATACTTACTGCACCCATTAAAGCAAGTCCAGATCCAATATTAATTATTGTGGGGATAATATTAAACTTCCCAGCCTGAAAGAGAAAGGCATAGTGTCACATGAACAGACACATGAATTAATTAACTTTCCTACTTTTTCTTTTGTAGCCTAAATAAGACTACGAAAAGTTTTTGTTTTCATACCTTCCCATGGACCATGATGTCGAAGCGAATTCCATAGACTTTATATAGCGTTCGATAACTCTGCCCTGCTCCACTTTTGTAATAGCGTGCGTATCTGAGAAAACAGGATTACACAGAAAGACAACAAACAAAAGCACAAAAAGGTTCACAAATTCACAGTGTATAATATTGCATGTAGCAGTCTCTTGTTTATCCCCTCCACCTGAATGAGCTCCTTTAACAGGGGGTGAAACCTTAAAATGCACCTGAAGCTTAAAACGCACCTGAAGTTGTATCCGGATGTGATGGAACTGGCTGAAGACTTCACATCCAGACGGGTGAAGCTGTAGTGTGGATTGCACCTGGAGTAGCCCTTGTCCAGGTCACAGTTCCATTCGATCAGAATTCCGATCGACCCTCCCTGGGTGAGATACATTAAGTTTTTATGCAGTTACATCACAGGTGTTCTACACTATTACTGCATTTGCAGTACCATCACACTCTAGGAAGCTTACAACAGATAGTTCTTACCACTTCTCAGATTAACTGAAAATGAATTTAACTGTAAAACAGAAATAGAGCAAAATGTATATACTGTGAGCTAAAGCTAAAGTGGCTCCTTATCTGTTGCATTGTCTGAAGAATGTCCCTTATGTAGCTTGATGGTCTGCAGTCTTCCTCTGAAAATACACGACATGGCGAAAAGTATGTGGACACCCTTTCTAATTAGTGGGAACGGCTACTTCAGCCCCACCCATTGCTAACAGGTGCATAAAATCAAGCAGCCATGCAATCTCCATAGACAATCATTGGCAGAAGAATGAGTTGTACTGAAGAGCAACAACAGCTCAGCCACAAAGTGGTAGTCCACACAAGCTGAAGTCACGAGTCAATGGGACTGGCGAGTGATGAAGCGCGTAGCGCGTAAAATTTGTCTGTCCTCGTTTGCAGCACTCATTATCGAGTTACAACTGCCTCTGGAGGAAATGTCAGCACAAGAACTGTTCGTCGGGAGCTTCATGAAATGGGTTTGCTTGGCCGAGCAGCCGTACACAAGCCTAAAATCATCGTGCACAATGCCAAGCGTTGGCTGGAGTGGTGTAATGCACACCACCATTGGACTTTGGAGTAATGGAAGCGTATTCTCGGGAGTGATGAATCATGCTTCACTATCTGGCAGTCTGATGGACGAATCTGGGTTTGGCGAATGCCAGGAGAAGGCTACCTGCCTGAATGCATAATGCCAACTGTACATTTTGGTGAAGGAGGAATAATGGTCTGGGGCTGTTTTTCATGGTCTGGGCTGGGCCCCTTAGTTCCAGTGAAAGGAGATGTTAATGCCACAGCATACAATGGCATTCTAGAAAATTGTGTACTCCCAACTTTGGGGCAACAGTTTGAGGGAAGGCATTTCCTGTTTCAGCATGACAATGCCCTCATGCACAAAGTGAGGTTGATAAAGAAATGGTTTGCAGAGTTTGGTGTGGAAGAACTTGTCTGGCCTGCACACAGCCCTGACCTCAACCCTATCGAACACCTTTGGGATGACCTGGAACACCGACTGCAAGCCAGGTCTTATCGCCCAACATCAGTGCCCAACCTCACTAATGCTCTTGTGGCTGAATGGAAGAGAATCGAAAGCCTTCCCAGAAGAGTGCAGGCTGTTATAGCAGCAAAGGGGGTAGCAACCATGGCCATGGTTTTGGAATGAGATATTCACAAACACATATAGGTATGATGTTCGGGTGTCCACAAACATTTGGCCATGTAGCGTATCTTAGACTGCAAGCAGATTGTTTGATCGGCTGATAAACTGAGCTGCAGTATGTAAATACTTACCATCAATGCCATGTCCTGGAACTCATGTCCAGACCAACTAACAAGATCTCCCAGTCGAAAGATAGGGCAGTATGGCTGGGTGATCTTATCGTATGAGCATCTTTTTAAATATGTGTCATTAGCTGTATCCAGAACATTCGATCTGAGAACAGAGCAAGAGGAGAGATGTATTGCACAAGACAGACCTGCATCAACTGAAGTCAGTACTGGCTTGGGCTTGTAGGTGTGAATGCAACAGTTTCCCTCACCTGTAGTGTGCCGGGAATACCCCCCTCCCCCCCATGTTGTCAATTCTACAGTTCAGTAAAAGACATGAAAATAAACCTTGATTTGCTGTCTGATCAAACTGTTGTTTACACTTTTGCTACAGCCAAGACTTGTAATTTTAAAACCTACCCGCTCATTGAGTATGCTTGCCTACAATCTGTGTGTCACAAAAACGCTACCTTAAATGTGTCTTTAGAGCAGACAATCTAACTAGTGCAATAGATCATTGGCATCCACTCACGCAAATGAAGGGTCAACTTAACAATAAAAATCTTTAAGTTAATACTGGATCTGAGCTGTTGTCTCTCTCCCTTTTATGGTTTCCTCATGCTCATTGATGGGTGTTCCATGAGTGTCACTTACTTTGAAAATCCAAATCTAGGAAATCTGATGAAGTTCTTTATGTAGATTGTGAAGTTCTCCGCCTTTCTTAACAAGGGTTCCCTGAAAAAGAGGGACTAAAAGACTAAGATAATTCTTTTACCTGCATAGAATGGTGATATATTTCAGTGAGTTAAGCCATCATATACAATACAGGCAATTACAGGCTCATAGCGAGAATGAGACCTCATTTAATTCTTACTAAAAATGCACTATGTATGCATGCATGTGTGTGTGTACGTGTGTGTGTGTGTGTGTTTGCATGTGTGTGTGCGTGTGTGTGTGTGTGTGTGTGTGCGTGTGTATATGTGTGTGGGTGTGTGTATGTGTGTGAGCGTGTGCATGTGTGTGTGCATGTATGTGTGCGTGTACATAAGTGTGTGTGTGTGTGTGTGTGTGTGTGTATGTGGAAGTGTGTG
The DNA here is from genome assembly GCF_018555375.3 of Anguilla rostrata. Classification (NCBI taxonomy): domain Eukaryota; kingdom Metazoa; phylum Chordata; class Actinopteri; order Anguilliformes; family Anguillidae; genus Anguilla; species Anguilla rostrata. The sequence goes on from NC_057944.1 coordinate 445,761, forward strand.
TGTGCGTGTGTGTGTGTGTGTGCATGTATGTGCGTGTGTGCACGTGTGTGTGTGTGTGCATGTATGTGTGCGTGTGTGGGTGGGTGCATGTGTGTGTGTGTGTGTGTGTGTGTGGGTATGTGTATGTGTGTGTGTGTGTGCATGTAGGTGTGCGTGTGTGGGTGTGTATGTGCATGACGGGGGGGTCACGTTATACAATTCATCATATCCAGACTCAGCACTTTTGCCCAGAGAGAGTTGATGATTAAAACCAAAATGCCAGATTGTGCTTTGCTAAGCATGATCGTGTGTGTGTATGTGTGCGTGTGTGTGTATGTGTGTGTGTGTATGTGTGGTGTGTGTGTGTGTGTGTGTGTGAGTTGCATGTATGTGTGCATGTGTGGGTGCATGTGCGTGTGTGTGTGTGTGTGTGGGTGCGTGTATGTGTGTGTGTGCATGTATGTGTGAGTATGGGGGTGTATGTGTGTGTGCATGTATGCATGTGTGTGTGCGTGTGTGTGCGTCTCTGTGTGTGTAAGTATGTAAAAATCAACTTTCAGTGATATATTTATTTGGGTAGAATGTATCAGCAGTGAAGGTCTGGTCTTACTGTGGTTGTCGGTTTCTCTCAATGGGACACCAACCATATATTTCACACGTGCCAGTAGAGTTCCTGTCCTTTTTCAAGCAGCGTCCACTCTTAACTCCTGCAGGAAAGCTCATATATCTTTAAAACAAATCTAAAGGTGTTATTATAAAACATAAATGATATCCAAACATAGCATTACTTTAATGTGATATATAATGTAAGAAATAATGTCTGTATTTACCACAGTGGTGTCTTTTTTCTGACTTTCAAATTACCATCGTACGTTATGAGAATTTTGCACAGAGGGTACAGTTGTGTCCTCATTCAGCATGGGACATATGATTAGTCACATGTTAATTTAAAACAGGAGATTTATTCACAAGGTGTCATTTCATTAACCACACTCTGACAGATGTTAAAGACTACAGTGACACCCCATGAAACCCTCCGCTCCTGTCAAGGATTAGAGTGATGAAATACCATATTTTAGAACCAACAAACTTTTTCTCCCCTTCAAAGGTAAGCAACCATACCATGGCCAGCTATGACCGATTCACCCTCTGCACAGTCAGCATTTTCCCTACAGAGGCCATCCGGCACCCTAAAGCTCTGGAACAAAACAGAAAAAAATCCAGAAGATTAAACGTGCACACACACATTAAACGTGATGTACAGCTGAGCATGAGAGAGAAGTCACCCCGTACACTGCACAAACGTACGGTTTAGGGAATTCACCCCACACACTGCACAAATGTACGGTTTAGGGAATTCACCCCACACACTGCACAAACGTACGGTTTAGGGAATTCACCCCACACACTGCACAAACGTACAGTTTAGGGAATTCACCCCACACACTGCATAACGTACGGTTTAGGGAATTCACCCCACACACTGCACAAACGTACGGTTTAGGGAATTCACCCCATACACTGCACAAACGTACGGTTTAGGGAATTCACCCCATACACTGCACAAACGTACAGTTTAGGGAATTCACCCCACACACTGCATAACGTACGGTTTAGGGAATTCACCCCACACACTGCACAAATGTACGGTTTAGGGAATTCACCCCACACACTGCACAAACGTACAGTTTAGGGAATTCACCCCACACACTGCACAAACGTACGGTTTAGGGAATTCACCCCACACACTGCACAAACGTACAGTTTAGGGAATTCACCCCACACACTGCACAAACGTATGGTTTAGGGAATTCACCCCACACACTGCACAAACGTACAGTTTAGGGAATTCACCCCACACACCAGGGTTTCCACCAGTGTATTGCAAGCCCGGAGGGCCGCCGGGCCTAAATTGACCCCCCGCGGGCCTAAGCATCGGTTCTTTTTTTAAAATGTATTTTTAAGATGTTTTTTAAACAACAGTTACAGTGGTGCGGCTCAGTTGGACAGCTCATCAGCGACATCGGATGGTTAAAACGTGAACGCACTATAAGAAAACAGCAGGTCTGAGATCAGTGTTCTTTACCCTCATTGTGCATAGAGTGACGTTCAACACTTGATGCTTCCAACTATCCCAAGCTAACGGTACCAAGCAAGGCACCATTTTTTAGTAGGCTAACCAACCTCGTTACAAACTGTGTTATCACTTCATCTCGTCAGTAAGTACATTCTTTTTATATTAACTTAATCAGTGTGTAGGTAACGTTAAACTAGTAGCATAAATGTAACGTTCGATACATTGTAAAATTACATGATTTATTAATCTCCATCAAAATAACGACTTCACTTGTTTATTAATAACGTTAGCTTGGTGACATTGATGTGCACGACAACGTCGTCATTTAGTTAACTTAGCTAGCTAGACAAACAGTCAGTAACACAGATACATAGATATTTTGCAGTTGTTGAAATATGCCCAGCATTCCAAGGCTGTGCATTGTTGTAAGATTCAGTAGCCAATCAATAGGCAGTGTTGTGCATATCCCGCTCTTACAGCTCATTTCCAGCCCAAACCACTGCAAAGAGAGCAAACTTTTTTTGTCAGTGACATTTCATTCTGACATCTACAACAACAATCGCAACCATGACATTTATTTTGCCTTTTTGTATAGCTATTTCCATGGATAAAATCGCATTTATTATTATTATTTATTGGTAAAAACATTTTGCACAGAGGGTACAGTTGTGTCCTCATTCAGCATGGGACATATGATTAGTCACATGTTAATTTAAAACAGGAGATTTATTCACAAGGTGTCATTTCATTAACCACACTCTGACAGATGTTAAAGACTACAGTGACACCCCATAAAACCCTCCGCTCCTGTCAAGGATTAGAGTGATGAAATACCATATTTTAGAACCAACAAACTTTTTCTCCCCTTCAAAGGTAAGCAACCATACCATGGCCAGCTATGACCGATTCACCCTCTGCACAGTCAGCATTTTCCCTACAGAGGCCATCCGGCACCCTAAAGCTCTGGAACAAAACAGAAAAAAATCCAGAAGATTAAACGTGCACACACACATTAAACGTGACGTACAGCTGAGCATGAGAGAGAAGTCACCCCTACACTGCACAAACGTAGGTTTAGGATTCACCACATGCACAAACGTATGGTTACCGAATTCACCCACACACACTGTATGTTTAGAATTCACCCCACACACTGCACAAACGTATGGTTTAGGGAATTCACCCCACACACTGCACAAACGTAAGGTTTACCGAATTCACCCCACACACTGCACAAACGTACAGTTTAGGGAATTCACCCCACACACTGCACAAACGTACGGTTTAGGGAATTCACCCCACACACTGCATAACGTACGGTTTAGGGAATTCACCCCACACACTGCACAAATGGATGGTTTAGGGAATTCACCCTACACACTGCACAAACGTACAGTTTAGGTAATTCACCCCACACACTGCACAAACGTAAAGTTTAGGGGATTCACCCCACACACTGCACAAACGTATGGTTTAGGGAATTCACCCCACACACTGCACAAACGTACAGTTTAGGGAATTCACCCCACATACTGCACAAACGTATGGTTTAGGGAATTCACCCCACACACTGCACAAACGTACGGTTTAGAGAATTCACCGCACACACTGCACAAACGTATGGTTTAGGGAATTCACCCTATACACTGCACAAACTTATGGTTTAGGGAATTAACCCTATACACTGCACAAACATATGGTTTAGGGAATTAACCCTATACACTGCACAAACATATGGTTTAGGGCTACATTCACCGATAGCGTCAGGAGTGTCCTATTCTCCAGCTGGACCCTAGTCAAGTATTTCATTGCCTTGAGCTTCACCAAACGAAGCTCCCTCCTCCTTTTAATGTAAAACGGTTTACGTACAGATGGACTATTTATTGTCCTCGCAGAGGACATTCTTTTCAGGGCAGGATGGAAACAGTGATGGAACAGAGACGGTGTGCCCTATGACTGATGCACCATGTAAGGAAGTGCAAAACTGTTGCCATGGAGTCAGAAATCCGGCAGACAGAATGTTTGTTCAGCCCGCAGCTGGAGGTGCTCAGGCAGTGAGCCTGTAGACACTCAAGGGTGCCTATGATGTCACCCCTGAATGCGAGTGATTAGTTCCCTAGTCTGGGGACCTTGGTGTTTAACTTGGTAAGCACATTATATTTCTTGTGCCATGCAGAAGGTGAGACCTGTGGTTTGAAACCTGCAGCAGATGACCAGCAGAAACTGCATGGGCCTCACAATGAAACATTTCCAGCACCCTAATGGCCACTTTTGGAATTTGCTGTGATTATTAACTGCTGAAGTTTTCTCACTTCACTCGCCATTTTGCATACATCTCTGCTTACTTTGCTTTTTAACAGTGACGTTGAATGTATTCTTCTACTGACTCAGTCACTTGTTCATTTATCCCTTTTGCATTTTGAACAGTCAGCATGTTCTCAGCTTATCTTTGTTTCGCCAATATAGACATCGTATCATCCCCCCTTTAATTGGCTGGATAAATAACTCCCAGACAGCATACACTGTTGTTACAGTAAACGGTTTTTTTTTCTATAGAAGACATTTATTGCTGCTGTCTGTACCAAAAATTTAACTTACAGCTTAATTGAAAGAACAGATAAGAAACCAATACAAAACTTAGTGCCTTACCTAGTTTTTGTGTAATATACCTTTGAATCCAAATGCATCTCCCTTAGGAAGACTGTGACACACCTTTGATGTGTAGCATTTCAAGAGGTCAGTGGCACATACAGATTGTCTGATTTATTACACACACAGCTCAAGATTTGTGGTCACACACATTTATTTTTAGTGATCTCAGATCTAAGGCTATGAAACAGCCAGTAAGTATGTTAAAAATGTCAATAACTTTCTCTGCATGCCCTGGGAAGTTATTACTCCTCTGGGTCATTCTGTGGGACCCTGTAAACACTACTAGTTCTGACAATGTTTTTTCTAAATCATCGTTTTGATAGCATTTTACCAAGCTCTAAATGTTGCATATTTATTGTTTGTTTGTACCCAGATGTGTGTGAAATACTTTTAGTTGTTGCATTATTTAGCATATTTTCGATGCATTTATAAAGTTTGACAGTACGTAATCACACTTCCCACATGTGGCTCATTCAATAGGCAAAATATAAAGATGCTTGCAGTTGTTTGCCACGGAATTAGCCCCCTGGTCACGGCGAAACAGGAACAATATTTTTACCGTGATTTTACATTAATCACAGTAATCTATCCTCTGTTTTTATCAAGTCTTCCTTAATAAAAATCACACAAGATTGCACTGCATTACATTTCGCTGTATGAATTGCCTCTAAAAAGTGCTTTGAAAGTAGCAGTGCAATAAAACTGCAAGGCAATGACAAAATATTTTTCATGAAATATTGACTTTCTTACCTCAGCACAGTATCCTAGTCTCTGATTTGGAGTCTCAATAAAATTTGTAATAATGAAAAATACTGTCTCCCCCTGAAAAAAAAAAAAAAAAACATTGTTTCTGAGAATATGGGCTGTAATGTCCAAGAGGTGTTACTTCTGAGGTCTATAATGCCATTTGGTTCATAACTGAGTGAACAAACCTAAAACTAAGAAAACGGAATCTCTTGAGTTGGCTGCCAGGCTGAAAAACGAACACTGTGTCAGCAGTGCACTGTGAATAAGTGATAAGTGTCACATATTCAACCAAACTCGTCATTTACAATGAGGTGTTAGTGGTTTCCCCACTTATCACTAAACATACCATAACACAAATTTGACAGCTCATTAAACCAGCCATATACATGCGCTAATGCTGCTACAGATATAACTGTTATCTTTCTGTGGCATAGCTGTGGTGACAGCAATTATAATGAGCATGTATGTCCAAACATTGTGATTCAGACACACTGCCTAATATATCAGTTGGAAGATAACTTGCAGCTGGCAATATGAAGAACAGCGAAGACTGGTACTTCCTTAACATAACACAACACAACACAACATAACGATGAGAACAGGCCATTCAGCCCAACAATTATCGCAACTTCCCCACCACTAAATTGTACCTAGTGCTCAGGCTACATACAAATTAGATAGCATTCAGCACCATATCAAGCCTGGTCTTGAAAATCCCCAGAGTTTCTGCCTCTACTCTGTGACCTGGCAGGCTATTCCACACAGTGACTATTCTCTGTGTGAAAAAATGCTTCCTAATGTCTGCAGAATTTACCCATCACCAATTTCCATTTATGCCCCCTTGGTCTGCTAATAACACTCAACCTGAAGAACCTCTTGTAGTTCAATTTCTTAATCCCCTTTATGAATTTACATACCTCAATCAAAATGCCCCTAAGTCTCCTTTTTCAAAGCTTGAAGATATTAAGCATCTAAAGTCTTTCCTCATAACTTCTATCTTTCATACCAGAAGCCAATTTGGTTGCCATTCTTTGAACCTTTTCCAGAGCCTCTATATGTTTCTTGTAGTACCGTCCCCAGAACTGCACGGTTGCCAGAACTGTTGTCCGACAAAAAAAGTTATACTTATCTTATAAGCTATACTTATAAGATAAGTATAACTTCCTTAGATTCATACTCAATATTTTTGCGAATATATTCCAGCATCCAGCTGGCCTTCTTTTTACTGCTACAGAACAGTGCCTAGAACCCGAAAGGCTTTGATCAACTATTACTTTTTAAAACTGAGCACATTCCAAATACACAAACTTCATATTTATTTATGATTCATGCCTCTTAGGAGACTTTTCTAAAGCGATCCGATGACTCACCTGGGGAGGAATGACATAGTCCTCAGGACCCCACAGATGGAGCTCAGTGTCTGTAGTGTTGGTGAGGGACACCCCCTTGAGTTTAGTGATCACAGAACTCTGGACAGACTCCTCTGTTTCCTGATAACCTTTCTTTGTCAGGAAAACCCATCTGTGCACATGTTAAGCACAAACATAAAATTTCAGTAGCCCTGCCACTTACAAAACACCACCACCACCAATAATAAATAAATACATTTCCTGCAAAGTCTTGCAAATGGTGCATCTGATGCAAGGTGTTCCAGGAGAGCCAGCTACATGTTAACCATGAAAGTAGCTGACATCATGAGCTGGCCAACACCCTCAGCTTAATCATCACACCCCATGGAATTGACCATTCCGTAGGCAACAAGATGCCATTACAATCAAATATTCTCCACATCATACCTTAGTTAAGCCTAAAATTATTCATGCCAAATTTTTTTTTATAGTGAATTTTTATTTGACGAATAGGTTTCTTCTGGCTGGAAATGACATAAGAAGGTGACAAAAGACGGTAAGACAATGTGTTAGAGATATTAATGAAAATTTTTTTTTTTTCATTTTTACAAAAAATGCCATGTCCAAAATTATTCATACCCTTTCTCAGCAATTAATGGCAAAGCCTTTATTTGTCATCACAGCAGTCAAACGGTTCTTATAATTGTCAACAAGCTTTTTGTACGTCTCCACTGGGATTTTGGACCACTCCTCTTCTGCGAAGATCTCCAGGTCCTTGAGGTTGGAAGGCTTCAGGTCTTTACTTCCCTCCACAGATTCTCAATGGGATTCAGGTCCGGACTCTGGCTGGACCACTCCAAAACGTTGATATTGTTTTCTGTTAACCGTTTCTTGACCACTTTAGCTGTATGTTTCGGATCATTGTCTTGTTGGAAGGTCCAGTGCTGCCCAAGGCCAAGTTTTTCTGCTGACTGCCTGATGTTTTCCTCCAGAATCTTAATGTAGTCCTCTTTTCTCATGATGCTGTTTACTTTGACAAGGTTGCCTTGCCCATTGGCTGAAAAACACCCCCAAAGCATTACGTTCCCACCACCATGCTTGACCGTGGGGATGGTGTTCTTGGGGTTGAATGCTTCTCCTTTCTTTCGCCAAACAAAAGCCACGTCCCTGTGTCCAAACAACTCCATTTTCGTCTCGTCTGACCACAGAATTGATGACCAAACGCTTTCTTCTTTGTCCAGGTGAGCTTTTGCGAAGGCTAGGCGAGCTTTTGTGTGCCTGTCTTGGAGAAGTGGAGTCCTCCTTGGTCGGCGTCCATGGAGGCCAGCCTTGTGCAGTGTCCGCTGGAGTGTCTGCCTTGAGATGTTAGTACCAGAATTGCTCAGATTCTTCAAGATGGCCTTGGTAGTGATCCTTGGATTCTTCTAGGCCTCTCGCACTACCATTCTTGCCAGCGCAGGGTCACTTTTGGCTTCCTACCACACTTTTTGAGATTTATCACAGTGTGGAACTTCTTGTACTTTTTGATGATGGGGCGACATAGCTCAGGAGGTAAGAGCAGTTGTCTGGCAGTCGGAGGGTTGCCGGTTCGATCCCCCACCCTGGGCATGTCGAAGTGTCCCTGAGCAAGACACCTAACCCCTAATTGCTCTGGTGAATGCGAGGCATCAATTGTAAAGCGCTTTGGATAAAAGCGCTATATAAATGCAGTCCATTTACTATTTACCATGATGCTTTGCACTGTGGCCACTGGCACTTGAAAACACTTGGATATGGCTTTGTAGTCTTTCCCCTTCTTGTGAGCAGCCACAATGTGCAACCGGAGGTCCTCACTAAGCTCTTTGGTTTTAGCCATGACATGCAATTGGCTAGAAACTTACTAGAGAACAACTGCATCAGCTGTTCTCAATTTATAGTTGATTAGAATGCTCTAGAACATGGCAGAAATTACCAGGATCATTTGGAATGGTATAGAAGCTTGCATTTCCTCAAAAATTTGCAACAATTTCAAGGGGTATGAATAATTTTGGATGTGGCATTTTTTGTAAAAATGTTTCAATTTTTTTTTTTAATTAGGTAACATTTTTCCTTAATATCTCTAACACAATGTCTTACAGTCTTTTGTCACCTTCTTATGTAATTTCCAGCCAGAAGAAACCTATTCGTCAAATTAAAATTCACTATAACTCAAAATTTGGCATGGGTATGAATAATTTTGGGCTTAACTGTATATGCATACAGTATATGCATGAACTGTCTAAATGGGACCTGGGTTTGTTGAGATGTCATGGTGGAATGACACTGCCGAGCAGTGTGTACTATGTGTTATTAATCGAAACGCACAAAATACAACCCCCCCAAATAAAAATAAATAAATAACATTCTACTCGATATAAAGTTAGAATAAACAATCTGTTTCAAGCTGTGTAGTCATCATTTGTTATTGCAACGTCACAGAATGGAATGTTGATTAAGAAAGGGTCATCAAAGGTAGGCTATTTCTTAAGCAAAAAACCTTGGCATGAAACGAGTTGCTACTTGACAATATAAGTCAGACTCCTGAATGAAAACTTGCAGTGCAGTAGACTACCACCACCGCCTTGCAGCTGTAAGGAATTTAGAAAATGACCCACCGGCAAGCCGATGGTATTTTCAAATAGTTGTCTGTTAAACTGGTATAGGCAATTTAGACGATTCATAAATCAAGCAAAACTGAAGAATATGGCAGAGCACACGTCCTGCCTTACTTCAAATACAGTACGCTCTCATACGCATACGTGCCATGTGAATACGGTAGCCTAACATACAAAATTGGTTACATGGTTTACGATACATTATTACCATAGCTTTTAAGATCCTCTGATCACAATAAATCAAATGTCAATTTCAAACCTGGGGGAATACCGACGACGCCTTAGCACCAGGTAATTTTAGCCAAGTTCTGAAGGTTAACTTGAACTACGGCACCAAAATAAGTCATACATAGCTCAAACACTTACCCGATAATGTATCCAATGATTGCGAGCTGGACGACTCTATATAACACTCCGACTTTCTTGTTTTTCGCAATGACATATTTCTCTGTTTTATAATCAAATGCGGAGAGGAAAAATCCCTTCCAGCTGGGTTCAGCCATGCCCTCTACGAAGTGTCGCAGCCGGGGAGTTGACGGTGGACTGTGGTCATTCAGAAGACGACACGTATAGCCACGCCAAAGAGACTTAAACAATGAAGAAATTAGTACAGACGTACTGTGCATATAGTAGAAGCCATTCTATTTCCTGGATCATTTCAGCGGCAGTTTTTAGTAATGACAAAATACCCTGATTAAAGTGCCCAATGATCCATTTCACTACTGCACTGAAGCAAGCTGTATATCTGCATTGGCCTGGCGGCAGAAAAATGAAAGGCTATTTTGATTTAGTGCGATGCTTTATAATTAAACGAAGGCTGTCTCGAAATTTCTGGTGAATAAATTTTCTTAATTTTCTATTCAAATAGATTATCACCGTGGTATTTAGAAAGAGTTTTCAAGTTGACTGTGCAAGTGCAACACTATTATGTTTAATGGTTATGTGTGACATTGAGTGCGTAGACTACATGTAGCAAAAAGTATCTCTTAAAAAACAAATGCAGTAAAAAAATGTAATAATTAAAAAAAAATAAAAAAAATTAGAGAACACCCGCCAAAGTAATAATTGTGTTCCAAAACAAGAGTTATGGTCCGAGGGAAAGTGGGGTTATATTGTTTAATGTCCTGTGACAATATGCCAACAGTGTTGGCCAGATTGGACTGTACAGTGGGTACTAGTGTGTCAATGCTGTAAGCTGTGGCATTTTATTTAATATCATAATCAAATGATATCCTACGCTTGCTGCTGTAACTCTATATAAATGTAGTTTGTTTTAACCTCTTTGTTTTTGGTTGAGGTACTTAATCTTTTGTTATGAAAACCTGTAACCTAAGATCTACTGGAGATAACTTATTTTAACTTTATTTTAATATGTCTGTTTGGGGCTAGTTCTTAGATTCCTTAAATTGAAATTACAGAATACCTGTGGACTGTTTCAATATACTGCTTAGCCCTTTCAAGCACAGTTGGGCTGTGCTTAGGAATTAGGCTTATATTTAAATTGGATTTTGATATAAAACTAAGACAGTTCCATAGCTTTTTTGTTGAAAACTGTTAAATCGGATCTCCACATCTGTGTTATCCATTCTGTTTCCTTATTTGCCCCTGTAGCCTGAACCTGATATCTGCCAAATAAACAGACACATTATAACCTTGTATGATTTACACAAAACTACAGTGAGCTTCTCTAAAATTAAAATTAGACAAATAAATATTTGTCTAGTTAATTTTTATTAAAACAAATATACCCCACCAATTCACTATTGAAGTTGTCAAGACAAGAAGATGTTGTATGATGTCACATGTATACTGTCGCAGTCGAGTAAAAATAGCAACTGAAAAGCTGATGCTGTCAGCTTTATTGATGGAGGAGAGCGAGAGACAGTAAGGGAGAGAGCGAGAGAGAGAGAGAGCAAGGGAGAGAGAAAGAGAGCAAGAGAGAGAGCAAGAGCAAGGGAGAGAGAGAGAGCGAGAGAGAGAGAGCAAGGGAGAGAGGGAGAGAGAGAGAACTCTCTGGGTCTGACAATCACTTCTTCAGGGCGGTTCAATCTAGCAATAAAAAATTTAGCAGATAAGGCACGTAGAGCATATTATACAATGAGAAAATCACTGTATAGATTTCACCCTCCTATAAGGATATGGTTAAAAAGATTTGGCTGTGTGTACATTGTACTTCAGGGGAGGTAGAGAATGAGGAACATTTTCTCCTCTCCTGTTCCAAATATGAAGATATTAGAACAGCACTTTTCAAACATTTCAGAAAAAATAAAAACTTTCCAATATTTAGGGACTGATAAAAAAATGTGCATTCTCCTTGGAGAACATGTTGAAATGATAGAGCTTTGTGCACAATATATAATGTCTTGTCATCGTTTAAGGAATACAGCTACATCTACACTGTAATTTCTAAACCCATTTTCAACTTTGTCTACCAAACCCATGTACTCTGCTGAATGATTCTAGTTTGATTTATTAATTACTTATTTTAGGGGTTTATTTTATTTTTATGTATTTATTTATTTGTATCTTTTCATTTATCTCATGTATATTTGTTTATTACCTATACTGTGTTGTATTGTTGAATGCTTTGACAATATTGTTTCTTCCAACATTCACGCCAAAAAAGAAAATTGAATTGAATTGAACTGAGAGAGCAAGGGAGAGAGAGAGAGAGCAAGGGGGAGAGAGCGAGGGAGAGTGAGAGAGAGAGAGCAAGGGAGAGAGAGCGAGCGAGAGACAGAGAGAGAGAGAGCAAGGGAGAGAGACCAAGAGAGATCAAGGGAGAGAGAGAGCGAGAGAGAGCAAGGGAGAGAGAGCCAGAGCAAGGGAGAGAGAGGGCAAGTGAGAGAGAGCAAGGGAGAGAGAGAGCTAGCGAGAGAGCACAAGGGAGAGAGAGCAAGGGAGGGAGAGAGGGAGTTTGTATGTATGTATGTGCATGTATATGTGCATATATATATGTATATATGTATGTATATGCTGTATGTATTATGTGTACTATATATACAATCATATTATCCTGTTATAATTCTTTGTATCACATGTTCACATGTTCATTGTCATGCACTGGCAATACAAATGCAAATTTTGTCATGCCAATAAAGCATTACATTACATTATTACATTACAGGCATTTGGCAGACGCTCTTATCCAGAGCGACGTACAACAAAGTGTATAACCATAACCAGGAACACGTATGACGAAACCCCTAGAGAGAAGTACCGGTCCAAGTGCAGGGAACAACCGCATAGTTCAACTTTGACCCTGATGGTTAAACTGATTAACACTAGCACTTTGAATTTGAGAGAGCTGAACAGCTGCCAGAGTCAACTGCCCATTCACAGCACTGGCATTTAATAAGGGTTTTCTCAATGACCCTAGGAGGGCATAGGCCCCCCAAAATGATCAATATTATATCAGTATCACAATTCAATATGACGATGAGGTCCTGGGTTTTGTCGTCAGTCCAGGGTAAATGGAAATGGTCAAACAGAGGATGGTGTAGCATCCCTGTGTGTTCCTGTGCGCGCGTCTCTCCCTCGCTCTCTCTCTCAATTTTTTCAATTCAATTCAATTCAATAAGCTTTATTGGCATGGTAAGGGTACACTTACATTGCCAAAGCATTCACTCACATGACAAATATAACAGACAGGCAATAACAATTTAACTACAATAAACAGAAAAATATAAAATCCAGACAATCCACAGAAATAAAATTCTATATCGAGAACATAACACATACAAAGTGTCAATTAACTATAATAATGTTACTTTTCTGGTGTCAATGTTACTCCCTGTCCCTCAGTTTGTGGCAAGTGGCAATGTATTGTGCTGCCAAATCTACACATTCCCTTCTTTCTCCCAAAAGGAATGGCAGCTTCTCTGTCTCTGAGTGCATCTCAAATTGTGGGCAGATTTTTTTCATTTTTAGGAAGAACAGTGACCTTGTCTCTCTGTATTTCTCACATTTTGTGAGGAAATGAAGCTCTGTCTCCACCTCTTCAGTGTCGCAAAGTGAGCACAACCTGTCCTCTCTGGGCAGCCAGGTCTGCCGGTGTCTACCTGTCTCGATAGCCAGGTTGTGTTCACTGAGTCTATATCTTGTCAATATTTTCCTTGTTTTTGAATCTTTCACTGTGGTCAGGTAATCTGCCACAGTGTACTCTCTTTTTAGGGCCCGATAGCATTCTAATTTGCTTTGTGTTTTTGTTTGTGTGTCCCAATAGGTGATGTAATTTTCTTTATGTTTTGCTATAATTTGGTTGACTCTAATTGTTTGTATGTTGCTGTCTTGAGGCTGCTTTGTGTTAGTAGGGGTTAATGAACTAAGCTTCAAGACTAGCTGGCTGAGGGACTCTTCTTTGGGCTCATCTCTTGGTATTTCAGGGCCTTGTAATGATAAGAGTGGGGGTCGCTGTTTTGAGGTGAATCCAAAATTTAACTGCCCTTTTTGGATGTTAATTAATAGTGGGTATTGGCCTAATTCTGCCCTGCATGCATTGTTTGGTGCTTTCCTCTGGACATGGAGGATGTTTTTACAGAGTTCTGCATGCAGGGTTTCTATGGGGTGTTTGTCCCATTTTGTAAAATCTTGCTCTGTGAGCGGACCCCACACTTCGCTGCCATATAATGCAATTGGTTGAATCACTGATTGGAATATTTTAAGCCAAATTTTGACAGGCAGTATAATTTGAGTATTTTCTTTATGGCATAGAATGCCCTGCGTGCTTTCTCCTTCAGTTCATTTACCGCCAAGTTAAAGCTTCCTGTTGAGCTTATTTTTAAACCTAAATAACTGTAATTGTTACTGTGTTCAATTGTTTTATTTCCTAATTTGAATCTGTATTTGTTTCCCTGAAATCTGGATCTTCTTTGAAAGATCATAATTTTGGTTTTAGTCATATTCACTGTCAGGGCCCAGGCTTGACAGTGTTTCTCTACTAGAGCCAGGCTCTGCTGCAGTCCATGTTCTGTGGGCGATAGCAGAACCAGGTCATCTGCATAGAGAAGGAATTTGATTTCTTTATCATCAAGGGTGAGTCCAGGTGCTGCAGATTGTTCCAGCGCTTTGGCCAGTTCATTGATATAAATGTTGAACAGAGTGGGACTCAAGCTGCAGCCCTGCCTCACTCCCGCCCCTGGGAGAAGAATTCTGTTCTTTTGTTTCCAATTTTGACTCCGCATTTGTTTTTGGTGTACATTGATTTGATTATATCATATACTTTACCCCCTACACCACTTTGGATAAGTGTGTAGAACAAACCATTGTGCCAAATTGAATCAAATGCCTTCTTGAAATCTATGAAACAGGCAAAAATTTTGTTTTTATTTTGGTTGACATGTTTTTCTACTAATGTGTGTAGGGTGTAAATATGATCAGTTGTACGGTGTTTAGGTAGAAATCCAATTTGACTTTTACTCAAGACATTGTGCTCAATAAGGAAGTCTATGAGTCTTGTGTTTATTATACTACACAGAACCTTCCCCAGATTACTGTTCACACAAATGCCTCGGTAGTTGTTGGGTCTAATTTGTCTCCACTTTTAAATATAGGGGTAATTAATCCTTGATTCCAGATTTCAGGAAATAACCCACACTCAGAACCAAATTAAATAGCTTTAAAATTGCATTTTGTAATTTTTGGTTGCTGTATTTTAGCATTTCATTTAAAATTCCATCTGGTCCGCTGGCTTTTCCAGATTGGAGCACGTGAAGTTTGTCAGTCAATTCCTGCTCAGTGATTGGGGTGTCTAATGGATTCTGATTGTCTTTTATGCTTAACTCAAGTCTGTTTAGTTTTTCACAGATCTTTTTCTGTTCCAGGTGATTTTGATGTGGTATGTTTTTATAGAGGTTTTCAAAATGATCTTTCCATATTTTACCATTTTGGATGGCCAATTCCTCTTGTTTTGTTTGATTTAGTTTTTCCAGTTTTCCCAAAATTTGTTGGAATTGATTGACTCCTCAATTATTGTAAGTTGTGCCTGTTTGTGCTGTTCTTTTTGGTTCTGAGGGTGTGTTTATAGTGTTTTAATGTCTCAAAGTAAGCAAGGCGTAAATCTGGGTTTTGTTGATCTCTGTGTTTCTGATTTGATAATTGTCTAAGTTTTTCCTTATTTCTTTGCAGTCTTTGTCAAACCATGTTTCTGCTTTGATCTTTTTAGGGCATTATGCTTTTTCTTTAAATTTGATATTAAAGCTGCCTTTTTAAATATGTTGTTTACATTTTTGACTGCCATTTTAATCCTTCTTTACTTTGGGGGTATGTAGTGACCAGAAAGGTATCTAATAGTGTCTGGATTTCTTGATTATTGATTGCTTTCTGGTATTCCTCCTTGCTGTTTGTCTCCCATCTGTATGATTGGTTGATGTTGTACAGCTTACTGGGAGGGTTGTGGGTGCTGGTGTTAGGTTCTGTCCTTTTGAGATAGACTGTGATTTGGCTGTGGTCGGACAGAGGGGTTAGTGGCTTGACGGTAAATGCTCTGAGAGAGAATGGATCTAGGTCTGTGACCATATAGTCTACTGTACTGTTACCAAGAGGTGAGCTGCAGGTGTATCTTCCCAAAGAGTCGCCTCGTATCCTACCATTGACAATATATAGACTCAGGTCGTGACAGAACTGCAGTAGCTGTCTTCCATTTTATTTATGTGGTGGTCGGAGTTATTTCTGGGTAGGTTTGTTACATTTTTAGGAGATTTTGTCCAAATATGTGCTTGTTCCCGTCTTCATTGATGTAGTCAGGCTGTGTGCCTGTTCGGGCATTTAGGTCTCCACAGATCAGCACATTTCCCTGGGCCTGGAAATGGCTGATTTCACTGTGGAGGTTGGGGAACATGTCCTCCTTGTAATAAGGGGATTCAGAGGGTGGGACATAGATTGCGCATAAATATAGATCATTTTTGGATGCAATTAATTTTTGCTTATTTTAAACCAAATATGTGATTCCATTTTTTTATTGCTGTGATGTCATTTTTGAACTCTGATTTGAACCAAATTAGTATACCACCAGAATCTCTTCCACGCTTAGTTAGGGGCATTTTAATTGATGGGACAATTGTTTCTTGGTATTCTGGGGGACAGTGAGTAACGGTATCGGCTCTACACCAAGATTCCTGAAGGATTATCATGTCGATGTTTTTTATCCTCTCTTGGAATTCCAGGGTTGAACTTTTTAAGCCAAAAACAGAGGAGTTCAGGCCCTGGATATTCCACATGCTAATGGAAAATGATGTCTGCATTTATTTTACTTATGGAACTTATTTGTTTTAAAACAGGCAAACATTGTTGGAATATATGAATTATTTATATAATTATTGATACGGTACTAATATTTATACAAAATTAATCTACTTAAAATGTTTTTGTTTTTTTTTTTTTTTTTTTTTTTTTACATGTGATTTTAACAATTACAAAGAAAATTGGTACATTACATAAATAATTTTTTTTTTTTTTTTTTTTAGCTCATCAGCCTAGTGCAGATGAGACTTAGGAGATTTCTTATCTCACCCAGGTCCTCTGTGTTCCCTGGGGCCCTGAGTGCCGCTGCGTAGCTGGGGTGCCGCTGCTGTGCTGGGCCGGGGGGAGGCTGTGTTAGCCCAGGTCTGGTCTGACCTGATTTCTGCTGCCAGGGTATTGGGTGCGGTGGGTAGGCTCCTGGCGATCCTGGTTGGCTGGGCTGATGTTGCTGATGCTGTGGGTGCGGTGGGTAGGCTCCAGATGTTTCTGGTTGGCTGGGCTGGTGTTGCTGATGTTGTGGGTGGGATGGGTAGGCTCCAGACGTCCCTGGTTGGCTGGGCTGGTGTTGCTGATGTTGTGGGTGGGATGGGTAGGCTCCAGACGTCCCTGGTTGGCTGGGCTGGTGTTGCTGATCCTGTAGGTGGGGTTTCCGAGCTGCAGCAGGCCTTGGAATGATACGCTGGCCTCTGGGCGGTCCGGCGATGTGGGGTCCAGGGGAATGAATGCTGGGCGGCCTCCTGTTGTTCCGGGGGGTGTTAATAGAGGGTCTGCCCAAAGCTGTGTCCTTTAGCGTTTTGGCAAAGATGGGAACTGCCTGTTTGTGCAGGTGAACATGGTCGTGGAGGTCGTAGGTTCCGAGGGTAGAGTGGTGTGCCAGGTGTACGTTGGCCATAAGAGCACAACCTCGTGAAATTTCAGCGTTCACCTTGTGGACTGTGAGGGGATGGAAATCTCTCCGGGGCAGGAGGGTGGAAATTATAATTTTACTGTTTGGGAAGGCCTCTGTTGCCCTCTCTGCCACTCTCCTGATGGATCCAGCCACCCTCTCCTGCTGTGCTCTCAAGTCATTGGTCCCTGTGTGAATTATAATGTGGCTGGGGCTGCCGAGCTGTGATGGGGAAAGTATCTTTAGGGCCTCTCTTGTTGTGGGGCACCAGATTTTTGAAACAGCTCTGCCAGGGAATAACTGCTCCTCATTTATGAATTTCCCATTTGAGTCAATTAATATAGCAATCTCCGTGCTGGTTGGAGTTGCTTTGGTTGTGCCCTGGTTGCTCTGTGTTGCTGGGGTTTGTGCAGCTGTGACTGTATCCTGAGCGGTGTGTGGGTCAGGGGAGGTAGGTGCAGTGCTAGCTGGTGTACGCGTGCTTGTGTTGGTGGCTGTCTCTGCGTTTACCTGGGACTCTGCTGGTGGGGGGAGTTGGTTGTGGATGGGGGACTCTCAGTCTGGGCCTCTTTGCTCTCCATGTGAACTGTGTTGGATATGGTAACGGAGTGCAGCTGCTCCTCCAGGCTTTGTACAGTCCTGTCACTGTGCTGCAGCTCCTCCCTCACTGTGGACAGCTCCCTCTCTACAGTCTCTCTGTCCTCCTGCAGCGCCCTCACCTCCTCTTTCAGCTCCCTCACCTCTCTCTGTGTCTCTGTCAGCTCCCTGCTCATCTGGCTGAACTGCTCTTTAAGGAGCTCTGTGTCCTTGCTGGCAGTGAGGTGGGTCAGCACCAGCTCCTTCAGCTCCACTAGCTCCACCTCCTGCAGGGAAAGGCTCTCCCTCATCTGGGCCATGGTGCTGTGGAGGCTGCACTGGGCTGGGTTCTCTGGGTCGGGCTCATCCTCCGCACGGGCAGGGAGGGTTGGACTGGGCTTCTGGGGCTGGGGCCAAATTTGGTTTTTATGGAGTGTTTGGGTGATTTGGTGTGGGTCAGGCGTCTCTGTTTGGCTGTATCTGTGTGTGCTCTCTTTGCTATGGTCTTAAAGTCATTTGCAAATGAGCAGAGAGCCTTTTCGCTGCCCTGAATCAGAATGGTTCCATTGTGATATATATTTATTGCTAATTTAGGATTTTGTGGGTCTTTTTCCTCATCTTCAAAAGTCAGAATTTGCCTTCCCTTGCAAATGCCTCTCAGCAAAGTGAATTTAAAGAACTGCTTAAAAGCATGATGCCAGATGTCTGTGTGCTGTGTATAAAACAGCAGGTTTGAGATGACACTCCTGTCTTCATATTGTACGTGATCTGCAGCCAGTTTCTCAGGGCAGCTTCTCAGTACTTTGTCTTTGTACTTCTTTCTGGCCTGTTTAGTGGTCAGTGTCTCTGGGTAGATAATTTCAAATGGATGGGGGAGGGGCTCTGCTGCTGCTGCTGCAGCCATTCTGAGGAACTGTTACAATGTAACAATTTTAAACGGCCACTGGTAGCCCAACTGTCACTTTTTGGAGGCTAGTTGTCAGCACTATATTATTAGCTGCTAACAATGGCTAATGGCTAGTTTTTTAAATTTTTATTAGTTTTCTTTATCTTCTTTTCCAATAAATATATTAAATTGCACTTTTTCAAAGTATTTGATTTGAGGGCTTACCCAGGTCTTATGTCCTCTTTTCTTTTCCTTTTATACTCTTATTCTTTTCTTTCTGGTTTTTTTTTTTTTTAGCTTTTAGCTTCTCTTAGCTTCCTTTAGCTGTCTGGTCAGTAAAAGTTGTTTTCCTATAATTTTGTCTCAATTTGTCATTATATTTTATTTTGGATTTGTTCTTTACTAGTTTTTAACCAATTATACCGTATATTCCAACTGTTTATCTGATTTAAAACAAACAAATTATTTAGAGGTTCAGGAGCTCATTGTAAGCATGACCTCTCTCTTGCTGATCTCCAAGTGTCTCTCTCCCTCTCTCTCTTTTTCCCCCTCTTTCCCGAAACCGCAGCCAGGCCATTCGCCATTCCTACTGCCCATCATAATCATCCTGCTGGTCCCTGCCTACCTTCCACCAATCCAAAGAGGAAGCCTGTCACCATCTGCACTGCTGTCACTTTTTACCATGATTAAGTAAACACTTTTTCACTGTACCTTTTTGTGAATTGTTATTCTTGTCACGCTGCTCTCGGAATTGACCGTTCTGTCCCTTCCACGGACGCACCCCATTTACCACACCCCTAGACAGCCGGGTTGTAACCGATGGGAAATAAGCCCCCTCTAGCACGGCCCCAGTTACTCTATGTGATCTACAGTTGATAAGATAAGCATAAAAAAATGACACATAGGCAAGTGTGAGTGAAAGGCAAAGCAGTTAAAATGACTTTGCAGATGTGAGGCTCTTTGGTGGAGTACCCAGCTGAAGCAGTATCCCCGGCCAGCAGTCTCACAGGGTGCTGTATGACTGGCAGAACCAGCTCCCAGGGAGGGTGGGTCCAGGTCAGCTGGGTCACAACACTGACCCCTTATAAAGGAGTGCTTTCAGTCACCATGCACCAGCTGTACTAGTACTAGTCCTCCTGAGTAGTCCTCCAGCTGTTTATCTAAGCTACAGTGTGAAAATAATATATAGACCTGCGTGGCAGGGTGGGCTGTCCCAAATTCAGGACAGGAGTAGAATCCTAATTCCAAATTGAGAGACAAGAAACATGTGGGAGTAAAGAGGTCTAAAAATGTTGCTACACTATACATAAACACAGAGGCAGAGACAGAAATCACCAGTAAGAAACCATTAAGCAATTCATTTATTTTAAAAAGATGTTACATCATACAGTAGTCAAAAAACAGTACCTTAGAGAAATACAGGTGAAAAGGAATAACCTTACATTCAGCAACAACCTTTGAAGGTTAATTTTACCCAAATCCTGTATATGTGGGTGTGGAAAATAAATCATTAAGCTATCTCATACAACCTTTCCAGATGCCATATCAGTAAGGTTCTAGTTTGATAAAGAAACATTTTAACATGAAACTTAACCCAAAACAAAAGATACAGATTTGATTGGGGTGTTCTCTTTCCCTTTGCTGCAGCTAATTCAGTGAAAGCAGTTCAGGACCATGACCCCTCCCAATTGCATAGACTTCTGGGGCAAAATAGCCCCTGTGCACCACTCAGCTGGGTGGTCACTGCTGCCACTGCCTTGGTACTGACATGAATGGCTCTCAACAGTAAATGCAATCCTTACTGAAAATGATTGGTATGAATCTGAGCATGTCCATTTTTGATATTCACATTTTATTTGACTTTCCTGTGACACAGATCAGCAAAATGGCAACAAGACATTCAACGGTCAAACGACACTTGCAATGAATATACCAGGCTTTTGGCTTTCCAAATTCTGTAAATAGCAGGCAGTGAAATTAAATAGGAGAACTAAAACAAACCAAAAAATACAAACATTACAAAGCACAAAAACAAATTGATAAAAAAGAAAAAATATCTTCAAGTTTTCCTACAGATGAAAACCAAAAAAACAGAAATAATCCATAATACTTTATCTGATAGCATCAATCAAGCTTTGGTTTAACAGGAAGCCAAAAACAGACATCAGTCTGTACCGTCTGCTTGCTCCACTGAGTACCGGCTCCGGAAGAAACCACACTGGAAAAGCAAACAGCAGAACACAACAATGTGGCCCAATAGTCACAGATTCAATCCACCTGAGCTTAAATGCTGAGAGTCGGGGAAAAAAGAAGCTTACCTTTATCAAGATGGCGATGATTATGGCTAGGAGCAGGAAGCCGCCGATAGAGCCTCCTATGAGCGCAGCAGTTGACCTCACTGTTTCAGGCTTAGTGATCGGTACCTGGACCTGAGAATGAGAGGCCTACAGGTGAGCCAGAACCACAGAATGTGGACCTGAGAATGAGAGGCATACAGGTGAGCCAGAACCACAGAATGTGGACCTGAGAATGAGAGGCATACAGGTGAGCCAGAACCACAGAATGTGGACCTGAGAATGAGAGGCATACAGATGAGCCAGAACCACAGCATGTGGACCCAGATAGAGAGCCATACAGATAAGCCAGTACCACAGCATGTGGACCCAGATAGAGAGGCATAAAGATGAGCCAGAACCACAGTATGTGGACCCAGATAGAGAGGCATACAGATGAGCCAGAACCACAGAATGTGGACCCAGATAGAGAGGCATACAGATAAGCCAGAACCACAGAATGTGGACCCAGATAGAGAGGCCTACAGATAAGCCAGAACCACAAAATGTGGACCCAGATAGAGAGGCCTACAGATAAGCCAGAACCACAGCATGTGGACCCAGATAGAGAGGCATAAAGATAAGAACATGAGAACGAATGATGAGACAATTCATATCCAGGCTAGGGCTAAGAGCATGCCCCATAGTATCAACTTAATTGTGATTGGCATTCTGAATGACAACAATGTAAAATTAAAGCTGCAAGCGGCGTTGGGAGGGGTCCCAGCATTGGCACTATTGCGCCCCCTATGGAGCGATTTTAAAATGGTTCTGTCCTCATGATCATATACCTTAACCCAACATATCTACTGAATATCATGATGATTGTATAAAATATTGATGACTTACAGCCAATTTTGTGCTAAGAGACGCTGTCGAATAACTTAGTTGCGTTGCCATGGATGTGCCGTAAAGGCCTTTACTATGTAACCCTTAGATGGCACGTCGTAACACTTGTCTTAACTACTGCTTGTATTTTCCATAGACTGCACTCTGTTGCCGTTCTCGTTGTGTTAGTGTTAATCAGTTTAACTTTCAGGGTCCAAGTTGAACAATGCGGTTGTTCCCTGCACTTGGACCAGTACTTCTCTCTAGGGTTTTTGTCATACTTGTTCCTGGTTATGGTTATACACTTTGTTGTACGTCACTCTGGATAAGAGCATCTGCCAAATGCCTGTAATGTAATGTAATGTAGATGGCCTGGCGTGTATGTAGAACTGCAGTGCTTCTGTGCCGTAACTAAAACAGGCGTCAGACTAGTGTTGTCACTATACAAAAAATTTGACTTTGATACTGATACCAGGTTTAGTATCAGGATACTCGATACTGAAACGATACTTGAAACTTAAACGATACTGATTCGATACTTGGTACCTAACGATACTGAAATTACCTTAATAAATCAGAAACATAATGTCCACAAGGGTTGACCTCATTTTCGAATTCACAGTTTATTAACAACCTGGTTTATTAACAACCTTTAAGTTGAAGCCTCTTCAACATATTAATAAGCATAGGCCTATAGTGTTACAACACTAATAGAAAAGTATATTAAATATATTAAAAAAATTAAACAATTGTGAACTAAATAATCTTTAAACAGGACTTTCACTTTTAAATAGATCTAAAAACAGCATATTTTAACAGCAATATAGCATCTTCCTATAATAAAATATTTCCAAATTAGAACACCTATCGCTACTGAAGTGAACTGAGTCAAAGCTTGTGCTGTATCAACGAGAGGAAATGCACAAGCGCACGTCACCTGACTTGGCTACCTTAGTTGCTACTTCCATCTAGCGAAGATTCTGACAAATTATACCTTTCATCCTCTCAATCAATAATGCGGGAGACACATTTCCCTGGCTTTTACATTTGGCCTAAAAGTACCAAACGTCGGAAAATTCTAATACCAAACCGTTTTTTTTTTTTAAGTACTGAAAAGGTACTGAAGTTTCGTTATACAGAGCGCCTCAGAGACAGATAGAATAATAATACATATTTCAAATAATAAATACGGCATTGAAAAAAACGAAACAAAAAACTTGCCATCCCTGCTACCTGCCTGCTGCCTGCAGAGTACCGTATTATTAATTTCTATATTGGCAGACTAGGCCTACAGCATAAATTGCGTCTTTTGTTTATATTCAAAATTAGTAATTGCAGCGAGAAACTGCAGCTGTAGACACAAGAAAGTTTGTTAAATTATGGAACGAACCGAAATATTTTCAGCAGTAATACTCACATAGCAATGATGAAATTTCATCTGTGTACAGTAGACAGAGACAGAGATAGTAAATCAAGTCCTACCCGCTTCTGTTTTGTTCCAGAAAAGCGTCAGATAGGTCTATCAGCAAAGATATGGCTTAGCTATGCCCAGAAGACTTCAATAATAATAGTATTTTCCAAGAAATTATGAAAAATTGTTGACAACATTTCGTTAGGTACAGCGTCTTTTAGCTATTACAAACCCAGAGCGAATGCATAAGTGAATGCGATGATAAGAATTGTTTCGGTTTACGATGACCGATAAAATGCGATTCCAAAAGCAAAATCAGACATGTGATACATAATTAGAAAGTTTATACTCTCACCTACTGAATAAATGAATTGTCAATCAAGCCAGGCTGTACTAAAAAAGGGCGACAACACTGTAAACAACAGGTGTAGTATTACGCACAGCTATTTTTGAAGGTACCCAGGCATCACAGATGCATGTATATTTCACAAACGGATTGTCCAAGACAATATATGACCACTCAGTCTCAAAAGGGACATCTCTACGCGTAAAACCAACGGTAAGGTTGTATATTTATTCAATATTTATTCCCAGATATTGACTGTAGAATGACATGGTATCATTTTTAAAAACGTTGTCTTGTTTATTTTGTTACTCAGTGAGCAGCATTTTCACTGCCGTATTGGCATTTCTTAGGGCTACTGTCGGGTTTATCTTGTTGCTATGACGGAATACGATTTTTTGAGTGGTGAAAGAATATTTTTATGAATGCCCAGATAGATAATATTGTCCATTATGAAGTTCAGACCCTCCTCTCACTTTTAAAAACTAGACCCAACGGTGTCGGATTACTTAGTTGCGTCGCCGTGGATGTCTTCTAGCCGCTTGCCGTAAAGTTTACTAGATGTCATAACACTCTAGATGTGGAGCTACAGCTCTTCCGCACTTCCGCAACAATATGTCGGACATAGGTCCCAATAGCAAAGTTGTAGAGCACATTCAGATTCATCGGTCGATGAAGTTTTGTGTTGATCTGACATGGTGTAGGAGTTATGGCCTTTTAAACATAACCCATTATTATTGCACCACCATCTGGCCGACACAGGTGATTTGTAATGCCTGAGTAGTGGGGGGCCATAGGAACCCACCTACCAAATTGGGTTGGTCTAGAACTTATGGTTGCTGAGCCTCAGACACTTTTAGCAGAGAAAGCTTCCACGCCTCAACTAAACAGTCAAAATGGCGGGCAAACAATATGGCGGACATAGGTGGTCCCAACAGCGAAGTTGTAGAGCATGTTCAAATGCATAGGTCGATGAAGTTTTATGTTGATCTGACTTATGGTGTGGGAGTTATGGCCTTTTACGCATGACCCTTTCATATAGCGCCACCATCTGGCCGACATAAGTGATCTGTAGTGCCTGAGCAGTGGGGGGCCATAGGAACCCACCTAACAAATTTGGTTGCTCTAGGACTTATGGTTGCTGAGCCTCAGACACTTTTAGTGGAGAAAAAATAAAAAAAATAAAAATAATAATAATAATAATTATTATTATAATAATAATTATAATAATAATAATAATCCTAAGAGATATAATAGGGTTCCACCAGCTTCGCTGCTTGGACCCCTAATAATCCTAACAGATACAACAGGCTTCCACCAACTTCGCTGCTTGAACCCCTAATAATAATCCTAACAGATACAATAGGGTTCCACCAGCTTCGCTGCTTGGACCCCTAATAATAATCCTAACAGATACAATAGGGTTCCACCAGCTTCGCTGCTTGGACCCCTAATAATAATCCTAACAGATACAATAGGGTTCCACTAGCTTCGCTGCTTGGACACCTAAATATGGGATGAAAAGATGTTAAAAAAAGGCTAAATATTTCATATGGAACAGCATACCAGTTCACTGGGGCTGCCTTTCTCTATGAGCTCATACTGATCTCTGTCAAATTCCAGCGTTGCTTTAGCCATGACCATCTCTGAGCTGCCCTGTGATAAGAGCACAATAAGAGCATTTAAATGAGCAGAATGGTATATATAAACATACTACTGCATACTATCACAATATCAATTGGCTTGAATGTACATTTTAAAAATCTAAATGCACAAATAAAGTTATTCACATTAGTACTACCTTACAAAACTGGTCATAGTGTACTATCACATGGTACTGTGCCAGTTTTAACAAGGACCCAGTTTCAATCTAACCACAGTGCCCTTTGTCCTTAAATCTGAATGACATTTTAAAAAATAGTGACTGTTGCAGTTATTTTCATACAAATTTTCTGACTGCATACATTTACATGCAAATAGGCAATAGGTCACAACCAATCCATTTTAAACCCTTCCTTTTAATTGAGTCTAATATAATGTTGGAAAACATGCAGCCCTCTTGCCTCAACATGTTTGACGAAGGCCTCAGCTTTGATAACAATCATGTCCTGCAACTCTCCCACTGCACAGCGGATGCAATAAGAGTCCTGAGGATAAAACGGAGAAGTTATGTGAACAAATAACAGCCGATCCCAATTTCCATCAATGGACAGCAGACGTGAGAGACTGGTTTTCAGAGGCAAAGTGGTACTTACCTGTGCTGTTTTCAAACGCCCTTGGGTGAAATTACATTTTCCCTGAAAAATATTTAAAAGTAAGTTACAAGCAGAACTTGGCAAAAAAGAAGTCATAATAATTGTATAAACTTTGTTACCTTTGATATTTCTGTGATTTCCAGCTCAGTACTCCCTGCTTGCAGATGTATGCGTATGTTTACAAACAGTGTGGCATTGTATTTGTTCTCACCATATATCTGAAAATGAACAACAGAGTATTAAGTATGTTAACAATGAATTTGTGTGCTTCCACTTGTTGGGTGTAGAAATGTATATTGTTGGTCCCAGTCTGGTTTATTTTTGGTTGTGAGAGCTACCATGCTGTATTTTGGGTTGTGAGAGGTACCATGCTGTATTTTGGGTTGTGAGAGGTACCATGCTGTATTTTGGGCTGTGAGAGGTACCATGCTGTATTTTGGGTTGTGAGAGGTACCATGCTGTATTTTGGGCTGTGAGAGGTACCATGCTGTATTTTGGGTTGTGAGAGGTACCATGCTGTATTTTGGGCTGTGAGAGGTACCATGCTGTATTTTGGGTTGTGAGAGGTACCATGCTGTATTTTGGTTGTGAGAGGTACCATGCTGTATTTTGGGCTGTGAGAGGTACCATGCTGTATTTTGGGCTGTGAGAGGTACCATGCTGTATTTTGGGCTGTGAGAGGTACCATGCTGTATTTTGGGTTGTGAGAGGTATCATGCTGTATTTTGGGTTGTGAGAGGTATCATGCTGTATTTTGGGTTGTGAGAGGTACCATGCTGTATTTTGGGCTGTGAGAGGTACCATGCTGTATTTTGGGCTGTGAGAGGTACCATGCTGTATTTTGGGCTGTGAGAGGTACCATGCTGTATTTTGGGTTGTGAGAGGTATCATGCTGTGTTTTGGGTTGTGAGAGGTACCATGCTGTATTTTTGGTTGTGAGAGGTAACATGCTGTATTTTGGGCTGTGAGAGGTATCATGCTGTATTTTGGGCTGTGAGAGGTACCATACTGTGTTTTGGGTTGTGAGAGATACCATGCTGTATTTTTGGTTGTGAGAGGTAACATGCTGTATTTTGGGCTGTGAGAGGTATCATGCTGTATTTTGGGCTGTGAGAGGTACCATGCTGTATTTTGGGCTGTGAGAGGTACCATGCTGTATTTTGGACTGTGAGAGGTACCATGCTGTATTTTGGGTTGTGAGAGGTACCATGCTGTATTTTGGTTGTGAGAGGTACCATGCTGTATTTTGGGTTGTGAGAGGTACCATGCTGTATTTTGGGTTGTGAGAGGTACCATGCTGTATTTTGGGTTGTGAGAGGTACCATGCTGTATTTTGGGTTGTGAGAGGTACCATGCTGTATTTTGGGCTGTGAGAGGTACCATGCTGTATTTTGGGTTGTGAGAGGTACCATGCTGTATTTCGGGTTGTGAGAGCTACCATGCTGTATTTCGGGCTGTGAGAGGTACCATGCTGTATTTCGGGTTGTGAGAGCTACCATGCTGTATTTCGGGCTGTGAGAGGTACCATGCTGTATTTTGGGTTGTGAGAGGTACCATGCTGTATTTCGGGTTGTGAGAGGTACCATGCTGTAACTCAGGGTTCTCGCCCTGATCATTTGGCAGGTCCCTTGCATGATTATGCAAACATATTCTCATTACATTACAGGCATTCTCCAGCGTACACATACTGGTGCTGAAGAGATGGTAATGCTACTAATGTATACTTGTAAATATTACTATTCGTTTAACAATTAAAAACTCAATTAAACATGTAAATTAGAGACAAAAATCACTCTAAACATGTGTTTCAGTGCATGTGCTGCAAAAGCTGTTCATGTTTCACAGGTAACTAGCCAGGTTTTCCCTGTTTGCCAAAGAGGAGCCACATCACAACAGTAAATTAACCTTCTCTATGAATTTGTTAGGAGAAAGAATTAATGGACATTAATTTAATGGAATATTTTATTGTATGTGCTGGCCTACATGGATGATATTTGGAATGTTATATTACAATGAAGAAGCTAATGTAAAGAAAAGTTATGACACGGGAGATATTAAAATAAAAACTGCGATACCAACTGAGCCACCTCAAAGAAGCACTCAGGCCATGATAATTAATGTATGCTTAAGGCTGAACTTAAATTACAGGGGATGAAATGATAATGAATGTATGCTTAAGGCTGAATTTAAATTATAGTGGATGAAACTTTAGAGACCACATACCTCAAAGGTAAATGTAAGATTATTTTTATCTGTTTGGTCTTCATTGTTTATGGTCAGAAATTCAGGGTTTGCCTTCCTGAAATAAAAACAGATAGCAATGCCATGTGAAATGATTCTGTTCATGTTAGAGAAGCCAAAGAATTCTTTTAGCCCTTGAAATACACTCACCCCATGAGCTGGACTTTCAGGGCATTCTTTACCACAGAGTTGTAGCTTTTATTATCCAGGACTTGACCTCCATTATTTGCACTAGAATGAATTAAGAGAAGCAATCCATTTTTGAGCAAACAAAAATCTAAAGTTCTCAGAGGTACACAGATTCCATTCCACTATGTACACCTCACACATGCACATTACGCAGGTGCATTATTGTGACACTCATGATGGTCTCATTCAAAAGCACTGCAATGCACTGCAAAAGCAACCATAAGAAGGGAAATGGGAGCGTGTTTCCAACCCTGTTAAATTAGCCAGAATCCTGGCTGTCCTTAGCGCTGTTTTCTTGTCCACAAGCTGCCAGGATATGGAAAAGCTGACCTAGGGAAAAAACAACCAGCAGAATACTGTTAAAATGGAAAATGGAAGGAAAAATGTATTTTTTCAAAATAAGGAATTGTTTCGGTAACAAATTTTGCAGGAGGGATCTTCAGATTTCAGATATTTACCTGAGCATCCCTCCTCATTACTGGATGCATAACATTGCACTTCAGCTGAGAGCTCTCTCCCTCTGTCTCTTCATTTTGACAGGCTATCAAACTGTCACTTGGCTGTACCTAATGAAAAACATACATGAAAAATGTATTTTGTATTTTAGCACAACTGGCAACTCTACCAGTGTGTGTGGTGGGGGAGGGTTACCTTGTTATAGAGGAGAATATTAGGAAATGTCAAAATCAGTGCAGTCATGTTGGACCCATCTCCCCTATTTGTCAGGTTGAAGACTATATTCAGGTTTTGTGTGTGTCCAACTACGATCATGTCTGTGCTGTAATAACAAAGGAAATCAAAGAGAAAAATTAAATTATCCAAAGATAGTAAAAAAAACAGTCTCTTACTTAGAGTGGGAATAATTAGTACACTATGTTCATTTCCATCAATTTTAGACTAAAACTCAAGTAAGACAGATAAGTATAGACTTCTGTTTCAAAAAGCTCTGTGGAATAACAGAGCTAATAACTCTCTTACCTCAGCCTTGACTCCAACAAGGACACGTCAGCCACACATTTTTCACAGTCCCTCTGGAATTGCAGCTGTGAAAGATGTTGGAATTATGACACATTGCTTATGCTCCGCTTCTGAAATACTGTACTACTTCAGGATTTATAAGAATCATGCGTTTTTCAGTGTGCAAATATTCTCCCTCTATAGAGTATATTTTAATATGACAAACATACCAAACATAATTATGTCCTTTATTGTTGGGAAATATGCAGCAGAATGGCTACATTTGTAATGCTGTAAAAATGCAATAGAGTGAACCGTGAATGCATAAGTTTTTGAAAAGAAACCAAAAATAATTTACAAACTGAACCATTGGTCATAGTATCATAACATCTTTCATACTGATGGTAAAGTTTATTTAAAATGAATCAACATCCTTTTAGGATATTCTTAACAAAACATCTGCTGCTTTCTGCATTCTCTGCCTGATTTCAGTCTTTATTTTATGACTACCCAATCAAGGTGTTTCTACAGTAAACCACCCTCCTGCTGTTCTCCATGTGGTGTGGGGATGGCTGGTTTAAGCAGCCACACCTGCCCTGGGTCAAGCTAATTAGACCTGGCTAATTAGATAATTGGTTAGGAATGAGATAATTGGCCAGGCTAATTGGACCCAGGAACAGGGGTGGCTGCACCTGTGCGTAGTGAGGCAATCAGGTTAAATCTGCCATCCCCACTCACACAAGGGGAGCCTCTGTCATGACTGTTTTACATCTGCTCCTTGGCTGTAACAGCTTGCCACCCTTGAAAATAAACGTGGACTGTTTGATCATCTCCCTGTGTCTCTGTGCTGGAGGACACCTTGGAAAGCCACTTCGGTGGCCTGTGGCAGGCTTGTTTGCCACAGTCGCACCTAGAAAATATGTTTAAAAAGCCGGTGGTACCTTATAAACACGTGTGTACCTTTTTGGTAGATTCTGTGTCACTGAACTTATCCAGAACACGAAGTGGAGGTCCAGCAGAAAGGTTGTGAAGCAGAGAAAAGCTCAGCTTGATTACAATGGGTGAGAAGCAGTCATGGCAACCCTGGAACACACAGATACATGGCTCTCTCAGGAACATGAGGCTTTATACAATTAAGTGTTTTAATCTAATTAATAAAATGAAAATACCTGGAATAATAACAAAATTAGGACCCCATTTAGAAAATCCATACCTTTATGTACACCACATTTTAAGTCACTGGCACAAGCAGGCAAGATGATTAATTGTTACTCATATGAAGATGTAGAGCAGTCCACACTAAGCACCGAAGCATAACCTCTCTTAGCATGAAAACTTAACTCTGTTGCATTCTCACATTCTGTACTTTCTGCAACTGTAGTCTGAAAGTGATGCCGTTAATTCTATCAGCCACTTAATCCTTTAATCATTTAAAAGTCCTCCGATACTGCACTCAGGGGGGTACCATGCCATCTAAAAGCCCCCCTGATACTGCACTCAGGGGGTACCATGCCATCTAAATGCCCCCCTGATACTGCACTCAGGGGGGTACCATGCCATCTAAATGCCCCCCTGACACTGCACTCAGGGGGTACCATCCATCTAAATGCCCCCTGACACTGCACTCGGGGGTACCATGCCATCTAAAAGCCCCCTGATACTGCACTCAGGGGTACCATGCCATCTAAAGCCCCCTGAACTGCACTCAGGGGTACCATGCCATCTAAATGCCCCCTGATACTGCACTCAGGGGGTACCATGTCATCTAAATGCCCCCCTGATACTGCACTCAGGGGGTACCATGCCATCTAAATGCCCCCCTGGGTGACACTGCACTCAGGGTGTACCATGCCATCTAAATGCCCCCCTGGGTGATACTGCACTCAGTGGGGTACCATGCCATCTAAAAGCCCCCTGATACTGCACTCAGGGGGTACCATGCCATCTAAATGCCCCCTGATACTGCACTCAGGGGGTACCATGCCATCTAAATGCCCCCTGAACTGCACTCAGGGTGTACCATGCCATCTAAATGCCCCCTGGGTGACACTGCACTCAGGGGTGTACCACTTGCCCATCTAAATGCCCCCTGACACTGCACTCAGGGGTACCATGCCATCTAAATGCCCCCTGATACTGCACTCAGGGGGTACCATGCCATCTAAATGCCCCCCTGATACTGCACTCAGGGGGCACCATGCCATCTAAATGCCCCCCTGATACTGCACTCAGGGGGTACCATGCCATCTAAATGCCCCCCTGACACTGCACTCAGGGGGGTACCATGCCATCTAAATGCCCCCTGATACTGCACTCAGGGGTACCATGCCATCTAAAAGCCCCCTGATACTGCACTCAGGGGTACCATGCCATCTAAATGCCCCCTGATACTGCACTCAGGGGGTACCATGCCATCTAAATGCCCCCTGAACTGCACTCAGGGGGTACCATCCATCTAAATGCCCCCTGATACTGCACTCAGGGGTACCATGCCATCTAAATGCCCCCTGGTGATACTGCACTCAGGGGTACCATGCCATCTAAAAGCCCCCTGATACTGCACTCAGGGGGTACCATGCCATCTAAAAGCCCCCCTGATACTGCACTCAGGGGTACCATGCCATCTAAATGCCCCCTGATACTGCACTCAGGGGGTACCATGCCATCTAAATGCCCCCGGTGATACTGCACTCAGGGGTACCATGCCATCTAAATGCCCCCTGAGTGATACTGCACTCAGGGGTACCATGCCATCTAAAAGCCCCCTGATACTGCACTCAGGGGTACCATGCCATCTAAAAGCCCCCTGATACTGCACTCAGGGGGTACCATGCCATCTAAAAGCCCCCCTGATACTGCACTCAGGGGGTACCATGCCATCTAAATGCCCCCCTGGGTGATACTGCACTCGGGGGATACCATGCCATCTAAATGCCCCCCTGATACTGCACTCAGGGGGTACCATGCCATCTAAATGCCCCCCTGGATGATACTGCACTCAGGGGGTACCATGCCATCAAAATGCCCCCCTGAAACTGCACTCAGGGGAATACCATGCCATCTAAAAGCCCCCCTGATACTGCACTCAGGGGGTACCATGCCATCTAAATGCCCCCCTGATACTGCACTCAGGGGGGTACCATGCCATCTAAATGCCCCCCTGATACTGCACTCAGGGGGGTACCATGCCATCTAAATGCCCCCCTGATACTGCACACAGGGGGTACCATGCCATCTAAATGCCCCCCTGATATTGCACTCAGGGGGGTACCATGCCATCTAAATGCCCCCCTGATACTGCACTCAGGGTGTACCATGCCATCTAAAAGCCCCCCTGGGTGATACTGCACTCAGGGGGTACCATGCCATCTAAAAGCCCCCCTGATACTGCACTCAGGGGGTACCATGCCATCTAAATGCTCCCCTGATACTGCACTCAGGGGGGTACCATGCCATCTAAATGCCCCCCTGATACTGCACTCAGGGGGTACCATGCCATCTAAATGCCCCCCTGATACTGCACTCAGGGGGTACCATGCCATCTAAAAGCCCCCCTGGGTGATACTGCACTCAGGGGGGTACCACGCCATCTAAATGCCCCCCTGGGTGATACTGCACTCAGGGGGGTACCACGCCATCTAAATGCCCCCCTGGGTGATGGTGCTCTAAGAGCACATTCTTTAGCTCAACGTACTACTGACAGCCCCTAATTACTCACGCAGTTCATCTGCCCTTTCCTATGTCAGTCATTTATTTAGTCGGTCAATGAAACGTTATTCAGCCTAGTAACCGTAACTACGGGGACGTTACCATAAATTTCAGGTTGAAGGTGTCCAGGCATTCCTTATCAGGAGTCAGGTAAAAGATGTCAGCCTTGGACACACCGTTAGCAAAAGACAGGCGCTTTGAGGCTTGAGCATCATCAAGATCCACCTGATATGAAATGGGGAGCTGACCCTCTGAGACAAAGTGGAAAATTTTTTTAGTAAATGTGGGAAAAAGCAAATGCACCTTAACACACAGCACAAACATTTGGGGAAAAGGTGTGAAACCAGGAGACTTATTTAATTCCCAAAAATAGATTGACTGTACAAAACCTGAATTGATGAAATAACAACAAATACAATTTTACATATTACAGATTGCAGCCATTTTTGGATGAAAACACCTGCATTCTTACCCTTTATGTTCCCTCTTTCTGTATTGAAGCAGATTTTTAGAGTGACATGTGTATTGTACAGTTTATTCTTGTCTGTGCCCACTGAGGGAAGGTGGGGAGGTTTGACTTCCAGTTTTGGTTTGAAGACAATGACAGGAAGGGCTCTGGAATAAATGCAACATCGCAAACTAAGCCATGTAGCAATACATTGAATCACTATGTACCGTATATCTGTTTGAGTTCAATAATACACCCATCATATCATTTTACGTTACTATCCAACAGAAAATATATCATTCCCAAATATAAAAAACAAACATCATACATTTTAATCTTGTTTTACCAGCAGAGAATGAATCTTGAAATAAGAAACAAAATTATAAATTTGAAATGGGAAAGTGTTATTTTATGTAAAGCCACAGATTAATTTCTTCTTTTTTTTTAGTTGACAGTATGAATTTGTGCTTACTGCAGGACGATGACGCCTCCTTCCCCCCCGACGCTGATGTACTCTCGTCTGTTTTTGTGTGCCACAGACATCCCGCTGATCGATCGGCCAAAGAACCGCAGCTTGGTCCCTAAATCTGCAGCAGAAATCCTCTGGCAGAGTAAGCATGGAAAGAAGTGGGAAAGTGTGTGAGAGGGTTCTCTAACTCAGCTGGAACCAAGGTCAGCTCAAGGTTATCATTAAAATCATCATTTGGTATTTAAGTATCTCTATGTAACCCCTTTAAAATTTGCTAGAGTGTATTTCAGAGCATTTCAAATTTACTCTGCACATCTTCCCAACCAAGATTATTAATTTCTTACAGCGCTGTTTTATACAATGAAACTCTATTTTAATCATGTTCCATACATAATCTCACAATTGTTCAGTTTAAGAGTATCTGCTCTAAGGGAATGAATGTAAATGTAGAGGTAGAATCTTTGGGGATAACTGATGACTGCAGATCCTTTTTTCTTACCTGGGAAAACCGCGGCTGGATTCCCCCCTCGTATCCGTTATAAATGTAGATGCTTCCAGAAGACCCGGATGCCTCGTTCCCCTCCAGAGGGGCCCCCACAGCCACATCATTAAACCTGTTCCCATCGATGTCCCCAAGGTCCGCGATGGCCGATCCGAACATGGCAAACACGTGCCCGTCCGTTCCCCTCCACTCTGTACCCTCTGCATCAAACCGTCCCTGGGCCTGCAGTCAATGTGCCAAACAGCTTAGGCTTCCATGAGAAACAGTGCAAAGTTTCAGAGAGCCGCCCAGTACAAGGGCTATGGTGAGGCTCGTGGTACAAGGGCTATGGTGAGGCTAAGAGGTACAAGGGCTATGGTGAGGCTCGTGGTACAAGGGCTATGGTGAGGCTAAGAGGTACAAGGGCTATGGTGAGGCTCGTGGTACAAGGGCTATGGTGAGGCTAAGAGGTACAAGGGCTATGGTGAGGTTCGTGGTACAAGGGCTATGGTGAGGCTAAGAGGTATAAGGGCTATGGTGAGGTTAAAAGGTACAAGGGCTATGGTGAGACTTATGGTACAAGAGCTATGGTGAGGCT
The DNA here is from genome assembly GCF_018555375.3 of Anguilla rostrata. Classification (NCBI taxonomy): domain Eukaryota; kingdom Metazoa; phylum Chordata; class Actinopteri; order Anguilliformes; family Anguillidae; genus Anguilla; species Anguilla rostrata. Next base: position 481,046 of record NC_057944.1, read on the forward strand.
AAGAGGTATAAGAGCTATGGTGAGGCTAAGAGGTATAAGAGCTATGGTGAGGCTAAGAGGTATAAGCGCTATGGTGAGGCTAAGAGGTATAAGGGCTATGGTGAGGCTAAGAGGTATAAGAGCTATGGTGAGGCTAAGAGGTATAAGAGCTATGGTGAGGCTAAGAGGTATAAGCGCTATGGTGAGGCTAAGAGGTATAAGGGCTATGGTGAGGCTAAGAGGTACAAGCGCTATGGTGAGGCTTATGACACAAGGCCTATGGTGAGGCTCATGGTACAAGGGCTATGGTGAGGCTCATGGTACAAGGGCTATGGTGAGGCTCATGGTACAAGGGCTATGGTGAGGCTTTTATGGTACAAGGGCTATGGTGAGGCTAAGAGGTACAAGGGCTATGGTGATGCTAAGAGGTACAAGGGCTATGGTGAGGCTCATGGTACAAGGGCTATGGTGAGGCTAAGAGGTACAAGGGCAATGGTGAGGCTCATGGTACAAGGGCTATGGTGAGGCTAAGAGGTACAAGGGCTATGGTGAGGCTCATGGTACAAGGGCTATGGTGAGCATTAGTGTAAAGGGGCATTAGCGTAAAGCCCCCAGCTGAAGAGAATTTTACCCCTTCTCCTCAAGGCCCTCTGAACCCATAAGATAGCACTCATTAGCACTATATAGGGTAAATACAACCCATCAATTATTTAGCTTTGTTTTGTTTAACTGATAGACATAACATTGCTGCTAATTTGAGTGTTAGAGTGTATGCTCAAAAGTGAAATGATAGACTCAGTGTTTTATGAGTACCATTATATTCAAATATAGTAAGGAATCAGGAGACTTCCAGGGGATGGCTCACCTGGTTCAGTTTATACACATACACTCTGCCCTCTTCTCCTTTGACATGGTAATACGGTGCTCCAACCAACAGGTAATCCGTTTTACCGTCCTTGTCAAAGTCCAAGACACAAAGCACTGATCCAAAGTAGGAACCCACCTGCATCAGGGGGACAGAGTTTGTCTGTGGCTGGGAACATGTAACACATTGAATATGCCAAAAAAAACCAGCTGCTTAATGTGGCAGGATACCTGCGCATAAAAACTATTTCCCAAGCTGGCTGTAGTCCAGTTTGTAAAGCTGTGAAAATCCAGGACTGATTTTAACAAATTTTATCAAGTTGATATTACTCCCCCACCAAAAATGTCTTATATCTTCAAAGGTCTTAAGCATGTATGCAAAGTAGAGGTATCAAATTAAGGCGAAACATCCAGGTTAATTGATTGATCTACAAATGAGGAAGAACCAGACAGACTATGCTTTGCGGCCGTGGTTCTGAATAAACAGGATAAGCAAGGTAGATAAACAGGAAGTGGCAGAGACTATCATTCTCTGAGGGTGGACACACACCTGGTATCCAGGTAATGTCTGCATCACCTGGTGAGTCTGGCTGTTGAAGACCAGGACAGAGCCGGTGAGGCTGTAACGAGGGGCCCCCGAAATGTACAGAGTCTCCTTCAGCCCCAGTGCAGACGTCACACTGTAGCCTGCGAGGGACACAGAGCAGCATATACATATACAAACACTCATATGCACAGAGTCTCAGTCAGCCCCAGTGCAGACGTCACACTGTAGCCTGCGAGGGACGCAGAGCAGCATATACATATACAAACACTCATATGCACAGAGTCTCAGTCAGCCCCAGTGCAGACGTCACACTGTAGCCTGCGAGGGACACAGAGCAGCATATACATATACAAACACTCATATGCACATTATATTTTATATATACTGTACATAAGTCGAAAATAGGTTTGTGTAATTACAGTAATACTAAGCTACTACACAGTGTGATGTATCTAACCTGAAATAGAATTGAACATAAAATGAAATTATGTAGACTAAGACTATTTACAATTAAATAATATTTTCACGATTGAACATTGGTTTTTAGTCCTTTACCTAAATATGAAAATCTTGGTCCCGTGGAAGAGTCATTGAGAAATGTTATACGCCCATCCTGAGGGTTTTTCAAAATCAGTCCCCCGCTCCAATCATAAGCCCCCACTGCACCGAAAAGGAGATTTCCCTGTGAATAGAACAGAGTTCTCGATATGTGATCGATATTGGTTCCCCGAGTAGCTTATTGTTAAAATGCTGGTACTCCCTCCAGCACACAGATCCAGGCCCCAGAGCCTCTCTCTGTGCCTTGGCCATTCATATCCCAGTCTCTGTCATGCTCAATCTTAGCCATTGGCCTAAACTTGGTTTCATGCATGTGCAGTGTTATCAGTACACACATGTACACGCACACGCATTGAGACACTCAAATGGTCATGGGACCAAATGTTCAGTCCTGAATTCCATCTCAGAATAGAAGTCTCGATTTTGGTCTCCTTCAGAGTAAGTCTGTGTGTGTGAGTGTGCATGATTGTCTGTGTGTGTGTGTGTGTATGTGTGTGTCTGTGTGCATGTGTGTCTGCGTGCGTACGTGTGCGTCTGTGTGAATGTGTGTATGCGTGTGTGTGTCTGTGTGTCTGTGTGCATGTATGTATCTGTGTTTGTATGGGTCTGTGTGTGTATGTGTGTGTTTGTGTGCATGTGTGTATCTGTGTGTGTGTGTGTTTGTGTCTGTGTGTCTGTGAGTGTGTGTCTGTGTGCATGTGTGTATCTGTGTGTGTGTGCATGTGTGTATCTGTGTGTGTGTGTGAGTGTCTGTGAGTGTCTGTGTGTATCTGTGTGTGTGTGTGAGTGAGTGTCTGTGTTTGAGTCTGTGTGCATGTGTGTCAGTGAGTGTCTGTGTGTCTGTATATGTGTGCAAATGTGTGTTTATGCGCACTGTATCAAATACAATGTAGGAACACAATGTTATGTACATGAAGAATACAGTCCTCACATCGTGTGCAAAGTGGGAGCTGAACCCTGCCTCAGCAAGCTCGAAGTGGAAACCTGCCCCCTGCTGGATACCTGTGGAGTAGCAATAATATAACATTTTTTATTATTTAATTTATTGTATTATCAGTTACTACTCTACAATAGGAATTCATGTGTACTCAATTAATAATTATTTAGCAACAGAAAATATCTGAGATGTGTCTATTTATGGAAAAACTGCCAGTACATTTAGTACAGAAAATGCACACATCCAGAACAAATCAATAAAACAAGTTAGGAGGTAATGTGTGACAGAGGAAATGTTTTTGTGAAAGGCAGTATAGTTTGATGTTGTACAAGGCTGGGAATAAAGACCCAAGGAAAGGTACACTACCTTCAATTCCAGTAATTGTCTTTTCAAAATTTCCTAATATTTCATCCAAACCAGTATAGTCGTTGACCATAAATAAGTGTTTATCTGGATCTGAAGCTATTTCCTTCAGCTCTTTAATTCCTTTGGCATCATGTAAAACATCTCCAACCTAAAAGTCAAAACATGGCATGTTATTTTTCAGCAGATTTGGACTACCCAGTCACATTTGAAAACCCAGTGAATCTGCAATTACCGCCATCCGTTTGGGAAAGCACAGACAAGAGACAGATGATGACACCATAGCTGTGGTGTAATGTACTTATATATTACTCTGGGGCTGGGGTGTCAAACCGAATCCCAAGGGGACCACAGTGCCTGCAGGTTTTTGAGGTTTCCTTTCAATCCACTGCTAATCATTGCCTTGAGAACAAGGTATGTAGGATTCCTTAGCCAATCAATGACTTAAATGAACCACTGGTGCTGAGAACACGTCAGACCCAGCAGACCCTGCGGCCCTCCAGGAGTGGAGTTTGACACCTGTGCTCTGGGGTTTCCTGGCTACAGGCTGCATTGGCACAGAAAGGGTTTGACTGCTGGTAAACTGTAATGCAGTGCCGCTGAACTTTAGGTTCTGTGAGCCACTGTGTCTGTAATATTTGTGCCAACCATGCGCTACACCACCAGATTTCACAAATAATTTTACCTTCTTGGTTCAGGAAGCGAGCTCATTAGTGAAATCAGATGGTGTAGTGCATGGCTTGTGCAAATATCTGGGGATGCTGCAGCCCACAGGACCTGGAGTTGAGTAGCCCTGCTGTAACGTATTCCCTGTGCAAATGCAGACACGCTGGGACATGCTGCATAAACTGCAATGCTTTGCTTAAATGATTGCATTTGATATTAAAGACAAATGATGAGTAATGGAAATTTTTAATGTCAGAAATAACGTACCCCTATAGCAAAGCGAATAATGTTTTTGATTTTTGGCGAGTTCAAAACGTCTGTGAGGTCCATTGGGTCGAGGAATATGATTCCATCCGTGATTACGATTATCATCTTCTTGGCGTTCGCTTTTGATCCATTCTCAGGAACAAAAACATTCTCACTGAAAATACATTTTCACATTTTTAGGAAACAATTATTTAAATTATTTAAGGGGAGGAAACAATACAAAAACACTTTCAAGAACAATGAGCAAGTCATACAGAATTTTTCTCCACAAAAATGCATTTGTTTCTAACCCGAAAATGCCTGAATTAAATGTTCAGTCGTAAAACAAGTTGATGGGATTCCAGATATCTGTCCTGTGAAGGTTCCGGGGGCAGCCTTGATCCCAATCAGAGGCTCTGCTGTGTGTGTGGCCAGCCCAACCACACGTTTTACACTTCCAAATAAATAATCAGCACAATTATTTAATTTGATTAATATTATAAAATTAGGCTTATTACTTTGATTGAAACATTTGTTGGGGAGAGCAAATGATAGAGTATAGAGATACAGTACTGGCACAAGTTATGGAGACACTGAGCTTAAAGAAGTTTAGTACTCAAACCTTCTATCTGCCCTTTCTTCTGTAGTTTCTTCGAGCCGTTTTCACGTTTAAAGTTACATGGCAAGAAGGTCCTGGGTTCGAATTCTGGCCTGGGCCTTTCTGTGTTTCCAGGTTCATGGAGAACATAAAGACATACTGGTAGGCTAATTGGAGACTCTAAATTGCCCATAGGTATGAGTGTGTAAGTGAATGGTGAGTGAATGGTGTGTGTACCCTGTGATAGATTGGCGGCCTGTCTAGAGTGTATTCCTGCCTCTCGCCCAGTGCATACACCCTCCGCGACCCTGTCCAGGATAAGCGGGTATAGACAATAGTAATGTACTGGTAATAAACCTGGTAATATTGTACTTACAGCACATGGTTGATGGCTGAAGCTGTTTTTGTGTACTCCATGATCTGCTTTATGCTCTTCACCTTTTCAATGGCCTTTGTGCCATTGTCATTTTCCAGTAGGGAAAGTTCAGTTCTTATATCTTTTCCGTATTGTACAATTGCAAAGTCACACTGTTGAAAAACAGAAGAAGATGTTAATTTCACCCTGATATTCACAATTATTATTCGTTTTCTTATCCATCCTGTTAATAAGTCACATACTCCATGATTGTAAAGTTTTGGTCCATGCACACCACATATAAAGGAAACTGTCGTCATTAGACTCTGACTCTTATGTTAGTGTCATTCCTGTTTTCAAATGAATAAAAACAATCTTTTGCCTCAGAGAAAAATACTACTGCAGCAATAACCGTAATAATAACACAAACATAAAAAGATATTAAAGAACAATATAAAGTCACTACATGCTTCGCGATACACATTGTCGTTGTGTGTTTATCTCAAAAAAAATAAAATAAATAATGGACAATGTCTTAACTATTGTACAATGAAAAAAGAAGTGTGTGTGCATGCATACATGGAGTGCATGTCAATGCATATTTGGCATATATCTATCCATTTAAACATCTGGATTTATATTGACAGATTTCAGATGAAAGACTTTGCTCAAGCATACTTAAAGCACTGCTACACAATACAGTATGTAGACCATCAGATAATGGGATGTAACACAGGACTGGTGGAGCTTGCAGGGCATTTCTCATACATCAAACCTGCTTAACAGCTCATCACAAAGATTTGCGATCATTTATGTTCACAAGGAATTGGTATCGTGGATGAACCTCATATCGATTGATGATAATGTTAGTAAACTATGAAGATGAGTTCAGTACTTACAGTAAAACAGGTGTTCCAAACCTTTTGCATTATGTTAGAAATGAAATCCTTTGCCTTCACAAAATCGTCAGCCTCAATACTCCCTGAACCATCCAGAACAAAGGCAATCTCCGTCCCAGCATCTGGAAAAAAAAAACAATTTAAGCAATAAGTGTTTCTTTTGGGGAAATATGACGAGCTTCCTCATGGAATCAGCTGGTTAGTTTGTGAGTGTGTTATACATTGTATGTAGTTACATGTAGTGAGCCTCTGCCATCTGCCTCTGGTATTTTGCTAAAGTGTATGGAAATAATGTTTGTATGTTTGTTTTAAAGACTTCAAAAACAAAAGTATCACAAGTTGCTTGAGTTAAGTCCATACCTTCTTCGTTCTCATCCTCACTGCTGCTGTGGTTGTTTATATTGGCATGTCTTCTCTGACGAGAAATGCGCTCATCTGAAACAGGAAATGAATGAGTTTTCCTTTCTAGCACTGATGTAGTTTCCTATATTAGGAGCGCAACCACCATTATTGCCAAGATTATTTTCTTACTAAAATGGAAATGGCAAAACCATATTTTTGAGGATTTATCAACTAAATGTTTTAAGAAGGGCACTGAGCCTTATTTTACGGGGTCGGCAAAACATCGACATGACTTGACATCAAGTCTACTTCCATTTTGTACAAATGTGTGTATTATCTGGTGAGATTTGATTACCTAAATCATGTTTGACGATTTCTTCTTTATGACTGTTGCTGTTGTTGCAGTTGTTGTTGTTGTTGTTGTTGTTGTTGTTGTTGTTGTTGCTGCTGCTGTTGTTCATTTTCATTTCTCGTACAACTGAAATGTAAAACGTTAGTTTTAAGGTAACTATCAAGTTCACAATAATGCATTTAAGCCATTTATGAAAATATAAAAAAACTGATAATGGTTATCTTCGGCATTGAGGACTGTCAAAATATTAAATAAACAATTGAGCAACAATTCAGTATTAATCTTGCATAGCATCTTTCACAAACATGCATTTTTCTGTGTAATAGAATGCAAACATGAATTTTATTATATTGAATTTTAAAGCTCCTGTGCAGTATATCCATCTGTTTCGATGTATCATACTTGAAATATGTTCTTTTTATACCCTCTGTCTTGTTTTGTCTGCATTTCAAATGCCCAGTCGTATTGTATATACAGGCCTGTATCATTACTGCAGTCATATGTACAGGCCTGTATCATTACTGCAGTCATTATGTACTGTATCATTACTGCAGACATATGTACAGGCCTGTATCATTACTGCAAAATCAACAATCAATTTGGGAGAGCCTCTGTGAAATGGAAATAACTAAACTTCTCACACTTCTGATTTATCAGAATTTATTCTATTATTTATTCATAATTTTAAATTTAACTGCCATAAAAACATCAATTTTAGTATTACCACACTTTCATTTCCCAAATGGTCCACTTTAATGATTGACAGGGATCTTGCATACCAAGTGATGAAGGGGACATTTCCTCAGTTCTCTGCAGATCTCGAAGCAGGACACAGTTTCCATTTAGATCTTCATTGATTGCCTTCTTTTTCCTGACCTGTTGGCAGACCTAATACATCCATTGGTACATTACACAGTTGTTGAAATTACATGTCCCCCATACAGTTATATTCTTTAATCTGAGCCACTACAGTAGCTTATCACTGGGCTGAGAAATATGCACCACACCCACCCAGCTCCTGAGCGACTGTGCCTCAAAAATACACACTAATCACACCCAGCTCCTGAGCGACTGTGCCTCAAAAATACACACTAATCCCATCCAGTTCCTGAGCGACTGTGCCTCAAAAATACACGCTAATCACAACCAGCTCCTGAGCGACTGTGTCTCAAAAATACACACTAATCCCACCCAGTTCCTGAGCGACTGTGCCTCAAAAATATGCACTAATCCCACCCAGCTCCTGAACAACTGTGCCTCAAAAATATGGACTAATCCCACATAACTCCTGAGCGACTGTACCTCAAAAATATGCACTAATCCCACCAAGCTCCTGAGCGACTGTGCTTCAGAAATACACAGTAATCCCACCTAGCTCCTGAGTGACTGTGCCACAAAAATATGCACTAATCCCACCCAGCTCCTGAGCGACTGTGCCTCAAAAAATGCACTAATCTCACCCAGCTCCTGAGCGACTGTGCCTCAAAAAATGCACTAATCCCACCTATCTCCTGAGTGACTGTGCCTCAAACATATGCACTAATCCCACCTAGCTCCTGAGCGACTGTGCCTCAAAAATATGCACTAATCCCACCCAGCTCCTGAGCGACTGTGCCTCAAAAATATGCACTAATCCCACCCAGCTCCTGAGCGACTGTGCCTCAAAAATATGCACTAATCCCACCCAGCTCCTGAGCGACTGTGCCTCAAAGCACCAGAGTTCATGATATTTTACATTTAGTGTTCCTCCAGAAAACGGAATGAAAACATTAAATATTTAATCAGGACCTTTCAATGATGTTCAATGAGAATTTTTTGTTTACCAGGACCTTATTTGTAGATCAGTGATAATTATAAGTGATCACAAATGTCATAGAAATTACATATTTAATGTAATTACAGTAATGTAATTTTGTAATTCCCACCCTCATACTGCACCCTGTCTATCCAAAGGAAATAGGCTACATAACATTTGAATAATTTGTAAAAATATAACACAAATGTTACTGAATACAATGCAACAGAAAAAGCAACACAAATGGAGTGGTTTCACAATCTTAAGATTTTTACATTGAGAATAAAGCAATTCAAATGTCTTAAGGATCAACAGTAGCCCTGTACATTTAACATTCTGTGACTGGTGCGAAGGTTAGAGAGATACAAAGGAGTGGAATAAGTCAGATCTCAGAGAATGCATGCTTGAATTTGTTAGAAGAGTGCCTATGAGTATGCACATCAGTTCAGTCAAGGATGGGAGCCTGACTAATACTAAGACTGCATATGCGAACCATCCGCATAGCGTCACTTCCCTCCTCAAGAATTTAAACGCAACCACTTCCCATATAGGCCACACAGATGATGAACGGTTGATCGCTGATGCAAAGTGGTATAAGAGTCACTTGTTAGTTAACTTCCTGCTGCAAATTTTAAACAACAGATGTGGAGAGGTTTGATTAGAGGCTAGCCGAAGAGGTTTGAAGAGGCATGCTTTATCTATAAATATAAAAAATACCTTTTTGTTACACCAGAGATCTGTGCAACATGCTACACAAGTATAAATTCTCTGTCCGTTCATGAGTGCCACACACAACGCAAATCACAAACTATGCAAGAGGTATGCAAAGAATTGCATACCATACCAGAGTGTAGTGAATGTGTGGAATAGCCTGTCTGCTCACAATGTAGAGGCAGAATCTCTGGGGATTTTCAAGAATAGGCTTGATACAGTGTTAGATACTATCTAGTCTGTAGGTAATCAGGGCACTAATTTAGGCAGGAAAATGGCGAGCATTGTTGGGCTGAATGGCCTGTTCCCGTCATTTGGGGTCCAAGCAGCGAAGCTGGTGGAACCCTATTGTATCTGTTAGGATTATTATTAGGGGTCCAAGCAGCGAAGCTGGTGGAACCCTATTGTATCTGTTAGGATTATTATTAGGGGTCCAAGCAGCGAAGCTGGTGGAACCCTATTGTATCTGTTAGGATTATTATTAGGGGTCCAAGCAGCGAAGCTGGTGGAACCCTATTGTATCTGTTAGGATTATTAGGGGTCCAAGCAGCGAAGCTGGTGGAACCCTATTGTATCTGTTAGGATTATTATTATTATTTTTCTCCGCTAAAAGTGTCTGAGGCTCAGCAACCATAAGTCCTAGAGCAACCAAATTTGGCAGGTGGGTTCCTATGGCCCCCCACTACTCAGGCACTACAAATCACCTATGTCGGCCAGATGGTGGCACTATAACAAAGGGTCATGCTTAAAAGGCCATAACTCCCACACCGTAAGTTAGATCAACACAGAACTTCATTGACCTATGCATCTGAACGTGCTCTACAACTTTGCCACCTATGTCGGCCATATTGTTGTACTAATATTGAATATAAACAAAAGACACAATTTATTCTGTAGTCTGCCAATGTCAAAATAAATAAGGTAGGCTACTCTGCGCGCAGCTCACAGGTAGCAGGGATGGCGAGTTGATATTTCGTTTTTTGTTTCTTTTTTTCACTGTGGTATTTATTATTTGAAATATGTATGATTATTCTATCTGTCTCTGAGGCGCTCTGAAGTGTGCATTCTCTGCTAAACTAAGCAATGGATTGGAATATGTATGTGTGTTGCACGGTATTTCCGAAACTTCAGCACTTTCTCTGTACTTAAAAAAAAAAAGAAACGGTTCGGTATTATAATTTTTCGATGTTCAGTAGTTTTTTGTCAAATGTAAAAGCCAGGGAAATGTCTCTCCCACATTACTGATTGAGAGGATGAAAAGTGTAATTTGTCAGAATCTTCGCTAGATGGCAGTAGCAACTAAGGTTGCCAAGTGAGGTGAAGTTGCGCTTGTGCACTCACTCGTTGATACAGCGTAAGCTTCGACTCAGTTCAATTCAGTAGCAATAGGTGTTCTAATTTGGAAATATTTTATTATAGGAAGATGCTGTATTGTTATTAAAGTATGCTATTTTTAGATCTACTTAAAAGTGAAAAACCTGTTTAAAGATTATTCAATTTTTGAAATATATTTAATATATTTTTCTATTGTTTAGTGTTGTAACACTATAGGCCTATGATTATTGAGCAGGCTTCAACTTAAAGGTTGTTAATAAACCAGGTTTTTAATAAACCATGAATTTGAAAATGAGGTCAACCCTTGTAGACATTACGTTTCTGATCTATTAAGGTAATTTCAGTATCGTTAGGTACCGAGTATTGAATCAGTATCGTTTCAGTATCGGGAATCTTGATACTAAACCTGGTATCGGTATCAAAGTCAAAATTTTGGTATCGTGACAACACTAGTGTGACGCCATTTTTTAGTTGCGGCATGGAAGCGCTGCAGCTGTACATACACACCGGGCCATCTAAGGCCCTGTCCACACGTATACGGATTTTTCTGAAAACGTAGTTTTTTCCCCCTCCTTAAAAAAAATCCTATCCACATGACCGGCGTTTTAAAAAATATCTCCGTCCACAGGAGAACGCTAAAACGATTGCCGCATGTGCAATACACCAATTGCCATGGTAACTGATGCGCGAGTTGACGTCATGACGCCAGCGTTTTCATAAAGCTCAGTTTTTCTTGTCCACACGAAGACAGAGAAACTGGAGTTTCGAAAAGTCCCCACCTTGGAAGGCGTTTTCAAAAAGCTTTGTTTTCAGTGACATAAAACGCCATTTTCGTGTGGACGGGAGGCCAAAACGGAGGGAAAAAACTACATTTTCAGAATGTGGACAGGGCCTAAGTGTTACGACATAGTAAAGGCCTTTATGGGAAGCGGCCAGGACACATCCATGGCAACGCAACTAAGTCATCCGACAGCGTCTCTTAGCACAAAATTGGCCATAAGTCATCATGAACGGTAACGGAAAGAACAGTAATCCTATCAATATGCCAGCTAACGTCAATGGTAGCTAGCTAGTTGTCAACGAATGAACTATGATATCTGATAGTAGAGAGGACAATCAAATAGTTTGAATAGTTGACAAATGCGTTCACAACCATGCAACTGTGTTATTGAACTTTAATACACGAACAGCTAGTCTTTAACAAGACAAATAACACATGCCTTCATATCCATTATGGCCAGATAATCTTATTCCTTTCCATTCAACTTTTGGCCCTCAACAATAAAATAAAAACAAACAAATAAAAAAATAGTTTAGCTTTTAACACCTTAAAATTGTTCAAGGCATTTTCAACTATCCAATCCCTTTTGTTACGTCACTTCCGGGTTTGGCGGGTTTTTTTTTTTTTTTTAAAGATGCGGAAGTAAAATTCTCTCACAAAAACGGCTCCAGAAGTCACGGTAGTATATATATAAGTATATATTTTTATGAAAATCTAGTTCCTACATAATTTTCCTACACATTGATTCACTGGGGTCTCCAATCTGCAATATTCCCTTTAATAATGACATTTAATAACGACCCTCCCTCCTCACAAAAATCTACATCCACAAACACGTTTTTCTTACAGGTTCAACTTGCAGAGTACAAACACGAACCATAAGTTGCAAGCACAAGTCATTGCTTACAAATACAAAATACTTTTGGCATTAATTTGAGCCCATACTAGTCAGTTACTAGTCAGCATATTTAAAAAAATTTCTTTCGGGGGGGGGCATGCCCCCAGACCCCCCTAGGGGGTTTGCATCTTTGTCACCTTTTTCACCTCTGATGAGTTTGCAGGTCTGTTCACGGTAAGAAGAAATTTCAGGCTATTGCTTGTGTCGAAAGTGCTGCGACGGAAACAAGGATAGATTTACTCAGGAGCCACATCTGTCCAAAATGTAAACAATTCAGGCACTTTTCATGGTCTGGAAAAATTTTATGACAACGTGGTCATTTAGCTAACTTAGTTAGCTAGCCAAACAGTCAGTAACCCACATACTTCCTTTGTGACATTTAGGGATAATGTCAAGGAGGAAAGGTAAAAGCTTAAAAAAACTTAGACAGTTTTTTAAAAGGTTAAATGTGCCCAGCATTCCAAGGCTTGTTGTAAGATTGAGTAGCCAATCAGGACTTGAATATACGTTTTTTGTAGAGTGCAGAAACTTTGATATTGTTTATTTTATTTTATTTATTTTGTTGTTGTTGAAAACACAGCATTCCAAGACTGTACATTGTTGTCAGATTCTTTGTACGTCTCTGCTATGCTGTAAATAGTTGTTGATTTTTTAAATGTGTGTTGAATAAATGAGTTATTTATAACAACATTCACATTACGTAGTCATATTTTCAAATCTCCAGTCAGCTTTTAGCATTGACTTAATGTAGGGCCCTATGGAATGTGTGTTATAGCTTTTTTAAAATTCTCAATTCCGCGATTCCATCTGTGATTATGTTATCACAGAAACTATAGGGCCCTACCTTAATCCTGCCACAGTCTGTTGCTGGCCTACGCCGGGCCCCCGTCAAAAAAGACACTTGGCCGCCGGCCCGCGTCGGGCCCTGTCAAAAGATACTTGCCACCGGGCCTAACAACTTTTCTGGGGGAAACCCTGTTTGGTATCGTGATTCGTGACTACACTAGTCTCACGCCTTTTTTAATTGTGGCGCAGAAGCGCTGCAGCTCTACATACACGCCGGGCCATCTAAGTGTTACGACATAGTAAAGGCCTTTACGGCAAGCGGCTAGGACACATCCATGGCGACGCAACTAAGTATTCCGACAGCGCCTCTTAGCACAAAATTGGCCATAACTCATCAATACTTTGTACAATCATCATGATATTCAGTAGATATGTTGGGTGATGTATAGGTATATGATCATGAGGACAAAACTTTTAAAATCGCTCCATAGGGGGCGCAATAGTGCCAACGCTTGGACCCCTCCCAACGCCACTTGCGGCTTTAATTATGTTATGTTACGTATACAGTGCTGTGAAAAAGTATCTGCCCCCTTCCTAATTTCCTCTATTGTTGCATATGTGTCACACTGAATGGTTTCTGATCTTTAGACAAATTGTAATTTGAGTAAAAGGGAAACTGAGTAAACACAACAAATTTTTAAAATTATTATTTAATTTGTTTAATGAAAAAGTTATCAAACACCCATGTCAGCCATGTGAAAAAGTAATTACCCCCTTAGTTACTCTATCAACCAAATTTAATCGATAATTTGATTCAGCTGATTGAACAGAGCCAGGCTTGACCACAGCCAGCCATTTTGAATCTAAACCCCTTTCATATTGAACCTTACTATCAGAGTGAAGTAGTCACCACAAACTTTCTACAAGCACACTTTTCCATGATCAATGGAAATTTCAGAAGACATGAGAAATAATGTTGTTGAAATATATCAGTCAGGAAAGAAGAACAATGGTGAATCTTCCAGGAGTGGCCGGCCTGCCAAAATATTTCCAAGGGCACAGCAACAACTCATCCAGGAAGTCACAAAACATCCCAGAAGAACATGTAAAGAACGGCAAGCCTCTCTAGCCTCAGATAAGGTCAGTGTTCATGACTCCACTATAAGAAAGAGACTGGCCAAAAATGGGATTCATGGGAGAGTAGCAAAGTGGAAACCATTGCTAATCAAGAGAAACATCAATGCAGATGAGTCAAAGGTGTCTAGTATAAAGCAAGTACAGCATTTCACAGTAAAAATGTTTACTGTCAAACATGGTGGTGGTAGTGTGATGGTCTGGGGAGGCTTTGCTGACTTGGGACCTGGACGACTTGCTATTATTGAAGGAACCATGAATTCTGCTGTGTACCAGAAAATTCTCAAGAAGAATGCCTGTGAACTGAAGCTGAAGTGTAACTGGGTTATGCTGCAAGACAATGATCCAAAACACAAAAGCAAGCCCACATCTGAATGGCTGAAAAGAAAGAAAATTTAAGTTTTTGAGTGGTCTAGTCAAAGTGTTGCCTTGGAGCCAATAGAGATGCTGTGGCAGGATGTGAAATGAGCAGTTCATACTTGAAAACCTTCAATTTGTTTGAATTAAAGCAGTCCTACAAAGAAGAGAGGGCTACAATTCCTCCACAGCAATGTAAAAGTTCTGTTTGGTTGCAGTTACTGCTGCTAAAGGTGGTGCAACCAGTTCTAAGTGTAAGGGGGCAACTACTTTTTCACATGGGTGATAAGGGTGTTTGAAAAGGTTTATTCATTAAATAAATGACATAAGTCATAAAATGTCTTTTGTGTTTACTCGGGTTCCCTTTGTCTAATATTACATTTTGAAACCACCATTGTGACAAATATGCAATAATAGAAGAAATCAGGAAGGGGGCAAAAAGTTTTTCATGGCACTGTAAAACAGCCTTGAAGAACTCTGCTTCAGATACAGCACAGAGACACACAGACCCAGAGCGTTAGGCAGGACTCTGCTTCAGGTACGGCACAGAGACACAGACCCAGAGCGTTAGGCAGGACTCTGCTTCAGGTACGGCACAGAGAGACAGAGACTGAGAGCATTAGGCAGGACTCTGCTTCAGGTACAGCACAGAGACACAGACCCAGAGCGTTAGGCAGGACTCTGCTTCAGGTACGGCACAGAGACACAGACCCAGAGCGTTAGGCAGGACTCTGCTTCAGGTACGGGACAGAGACACAGACCCAGAGTGTTAGGCAGGACTCTGCTTCAGGTACAGCACAGAGAGACACAGACCCAGAGCATTAGGCAGGACTCTGCTTCAGGTACAGCACAGAGACACAGACCCAGAGCGTTAGGCAGGACTCTGCTTCAGGTACAGCACAGAGAGACACAGACCCAGAGCGTTAGGCAGGACTCTGCTTCAGATACAGCACAGAGAGACAGAGACTGAGAGAGTTAGGCAGGACTCTGCTTCAGGTACAGCACAGAGAGACACAGACCCAGAGCGTTAGGCAGGACTCTGCTTCAGATATAGCACAGAGAGACAGAGACTGAGAGAGTTAGCAAGCCGACAGCAGAGACACAGACCAGAGCGTTAGGCAGGACTCTGCTTCAGTGCAAAACTGAGACAGCAGGATCTGAGGCATGCACAGAACACAGACCCAGAGCGTTAGGCAGGACTCTGCTTCAGGTACAGCACAGATAGACACAGACTGAGAGCATCTGCTGTCAGAGATGCGGGTAACTGTGGTCTGTCACAGGAACTTCTGAGAGGAAGGAAGGCTCCTAAAGTAAGTAGTCTGACCCAGAAACATGTGGCACTGACAGGTTCAACAGCGTAGCCCTTGCACAAAGAGCTCGACAACCTTCAGAATGGGCACCCATTCATGAAGTTCACACAATGATGGCTCTAATGGTAAGCTTCATAAGATGCATGACCTTTCCCTGGAAGTATGAATCATGTATACCCCCCATAAAATCACATGCCTGTTTCCTTAAATGCCGAGCTCAGTTTCAGATCTTTGATTCTCTCACCCTGATCCAGAATGTTGAATGATAAATTATTTCTGTTACATTTCAAATACTTGAAAAACATTGAACTTACCATGTGCTGATGTTCATCAGTTTTTTTAGCTGCTGATACAATTGGTTTCAAACCCTTTCTCACATTTTCTGAAAGAGATAGAATAAGCATAATTTTCAATAAATTTCAATGTTCCAGGGAATCTCAAGCTCAAGTGCCTCCTCTAAATGCACATTATTTTTAGCAGTTGATTGGTGTGGATGTTACTACCTGTGATGTACACTTCAGTGCAATTTTCCTTCTCCATAGTGCAATGCAGCAGTTGGACTGTTGAACTAGGTGAAGCAACCAATACCCTATGAACACACAGAGAACATCAAAATGATTTCCATATCTGGTCAGTTGGCTGCACGTGTTAAACAAAGGTTTCTAAAATTTTTCTGTTCACTGAAAATGTATTAACCACTAGCAGAATTCACACACGTAACCATAGTTTATAATGTAATCCCACTATTCGAGATTATTGAGAATAGTTCTGGTTTCAAGTCACTTACCCCTCTTGAGACTCAATGATAGTTTGTCCAAATAGGTTGTCATCTTTCATTTGAAAATGCCTGACAGGTTTCATGAATATGTTGAAACCAGCAGTGGCATATATTACTGGAATTCATAAATCACACATAATATTGAATGCAGTTAGAAAATGGTTAAAGGAAATAAACAGGTTAGGTTCAAAGTCCACATTGGGTCAAATTATGGCATACGTTAAAATGAAGAATTTTTGGAACAGCGTGCTTTTAAGTTTACAGTTCCCATTAACTGAAGCTTAGGCGATGTCTATGTGAGTGTAACACATTGGTAGTGACTGAGGTGAGTTTCAGTATTCACTGTAAGACACGCTTAGATTGTGAAAGCTGCTATATAAAAATGTAGTTCACTATCACTATAATTCAGAGGAACAAGACCAGGTTAAAACCTAGTATATGGCTGGACCTAACATACGTGATCCGGCTGACCAATGGTGTGACTTCATAATTCGGCTGACCAATGGTGTAACTTCATCACTTATTTAGTCACTCACTCAGTCAGTCACAGACATTTGCGTTTGAAGGGCTGGCCCCGCTGTTGCAGTCCAGCCAAAAATAGTGGATAGAATGAAAGTTCAATTTAAAAGTTCAATTTCATCAAAAAAAAAAAGAAAAAAAAATTGTAAAGCTGAAAAGTCAAGTGTTGTTTATGAGTTGTTATGTGTTAAGAGTTTTGTGAAAATGTTATTGTCTACCTTACTTCATACTGCATGTAAATTAACACAAACCTCGTGAGGGTATACCACTCTTCTGTCATCTATTAAAATAACAATTTTACAGTTCTATTCCTAGGTCTGTACAGGTTGTTTCTGTAGCTTGTACATTACTTTGGTACCTGTTCTATGAGGATAGCTAATACAAAAAGGTAAGCATCTGGGCTAAAAAAAAAAAAAAAAATTATTTATTGTTAACTGAGTTCCATGTTTGCCCATGAGCCCTGTTCAAAGACCAAGATAGTACGTATAATACACATTTCCCCTTTTTGAGATAACTTACTATGTAGAGCTAACATAATCATACCCATTAGTTTAATGTTTTTACATACTTTCATCATTCATACATTCCTTAACTCCATAATCAGTTGAAATGGAGAGCGGTGCATTGTGGCTATTTGCCTATAAATGGTCACATACTGATTTATTAGTTTTAATGCTGCGCATTATTTTAAAAGTTGTAACATTCTGCTTTTATTTTTTTATTTTTTAAACGTTCAAACTACCGCATCATAGACACTACTTGTAAGTAAGGCTATCTTGTAACGCTTAAGGATCATTCCTTCAGAAACATGTTCTAAGAAATCTTAAAACCCACGGTGAGTATGTATTACTTGTTTCAGCTGTGCGTAAATGGCACCGCTGAAACTTTTTTAGCAAAAATATTTTTTGTTAAGTGTACGTCTAATGTTGATCATAAAATGAACCGCCTACGTATATGATATCATTAAACCATATTTTCATTTCTATCAAAATTATTACTCAGTGGTATTCTACGTATTAAACATAAATCAATACATACCAGTAAGCAATATATATCCGTGAATCATTTTGTGAGGTTTAAAACTACTTGTTTTCCGGAGACACGTTGTAAAATCAACAGAATGGGACGCTTATCACCAACCCATCGTCTCGTCTCCTCTCACGCACACACACAGACTGGAAGTTAGCTTTTTGCTATTGTACGCACAATATACCACAATGTCACGAGACATTCTCTGCGAGTCCGATAAAAGACAGAAGTTGAATTTGCTTGCCCTTCACTCCATCATTTTTATAGATTGAAAGGCTAATGCAAGTGTAATTAAATTCGTAATGAAGTATTTTATTTCACAATTCAAACTGCAGGTGAAACTGAACAACCATCAGGAAAATAATTGTTTCCTCGAGTCGTTAGTTACCAGCATCTCTAGGATACTCTGTTTCACAAAGCTAAACCATAATGGTAAAGCAATGGACGCAGCATTCGCAACTCCGCACTGGTTAACAAAAGCAAAAGAAGCAGTTGAGAATTCAAAGGTATGCTAAATTAAAAGCGTAGTTATTCCAAACCCTAAATCATTTTTCAGTTGTTTATTCACTAATGATATATCGATTTTTAACAAAGAGACCGCTCGTGTTATTTTGTCCTTAACTACACTCGGCGCTGCGTTGAAAATTACACTACACAAGTTGTTTAACAGTGTAGGGCTGTAGAGTGTAGACTGGCGCTAGTCTTGATGTTTGAGTAGTTAAGCCATCTGCATTTATCTTTTTAAGTGATGACTTTACCTGTCCGGCACGGTCTCTAGATGTAATCTTCGTGAACAGGGTATAGACCTCTTCGTAGTCCCTTTATTGCCCTAAGAGACAGAACTTATTATTACTGCTTCTTAGGCAAGAGAGACTAGACTGTATTTTAGAGGGTTTGCTCTTCTTTTTAATTGAAAAAAGTTACTTTGTTCTTGGTGCTGTGACCAAGAGATGTAAGAGAACAATGCGCAGAGGTATCCTTGTAATCTTGTAAAGAGTAGCCTGTAAAATATGCATTTGTCTTGGATAATGGTACATGGTCCATACTTAATGGTACAAAGGTTTTACTGTGTGCTAATTGTGAGTAAATATCAAATTAAGCCAGTGTGCTCACCAGTCTTACCATAACAGTAGAATTATTGCACGCGATCAAAGCCATACAATTACTCGGCTGCTAGTAGTATTTTAAGTCCATTCCTCATTTCCCCATGTATTTCATATTCAACTTTAATTGCTCCAGATGCAAAAGTGTTGCATATTGTCCTTTTCTGTGTTTGAGGAGTGGAAATGCTTCACTGCCGAGCTGTTTGAGGTGCTGCGGCAGCAGCTTGCAGAGAGCTCTGTGAGCATGTTCTCTGATCTCTGCGAAGCTGAGAAGGCCCTGCTGGTGGAGAGAGCTGCCAAAGCGGTATGCGCTGGTAAGAGCAGCCTAAAAGAGCAGCTCCCACGCGGGCCCCTGTTCTCACTAGGGCACTCCTCCTGAAAACCCCGCTTCTCTTTTAGCTTTTTTTATTTTCATTTTTGTGAACAGGATGGCTATTCTTTCTGTTTGAACCACTGGACAATACTTTGCTCTCTGGTTTACTGGATGTTACAATAGCTTGTTTCCCAAGATATTAACGGTAATATGCAGCATCAAATCCTCTTCTTTGTAGCTAGAAGCGTATGCAATTTCCCCCTAATTAAATTTGAAGACTGAAGTGATCCGGCCATCCATGAATGAATTGTATGTAGATATTAAGTGATACATATTGTAGGCTATGATACTTTTTAGTTTTCTACAAGTGTGAATGCTTACATTTAAGGAGTTGTTTGACTCAAATAATGGACATTTTCTGTCTTTTATTTCTCACACAACAGTCATTTTCAAATTTTCTTTAATAATTTAATGTTTCAAGGAAGCAGTTTTAGCATGTCCATAAATTTCACCCATTGTTGGGTGGATCATTGGGGGCCCCAGTTAACATGTTGACCTCTTTTCCAGGAAGGCCCCATGCGGATGTAGTTGCTCACATCTCTACAGTCCTGGAAGATGCTTTGAGCTACCATGTGGCCACCGAGATGCAGGAGAGACACACTGTTCCATCAAAGACAGACCTTTTCCAGAGTCATGCCCGGAACGGCATGGTGCATTGACTTTTCTATTTTCAAATTGCATGTATTCATAACTACTATAATACAATACATACAATTAGCTCTTATATAGCGCTCTTCATGCGTACATCCCAGGGCGCTTTACAAAAAATAAAAATAAATAAAACTACTAACTGAGCAGACCCTCCAGACTGTCCTACAGATACTTGAAGTGCATGTTTAAAACGCTGGGGGCAGTAACACATTCATAAATGGCATTGCTTTAACTTTTAGTGGCATAGTTAGTTCTATATTTGTTTGAAGATCTTTACTGTTTTATGGGAGGATTTCAGAAGGCAAACATTCATCATGAAGGAAGGAGGGTGTAATTAGGGTACAAAACAGTGACATCATAATTACATCATCATGCACAGACTATACATATGAGCAGTACATTCTTAAGTAGGGGCTACAAAAAGAAATGTTAGATACTGCTGGAGCTCATTTTTATGGCCTAACCCAGAAGGATTGTCTTCAGTCAGCCCAGAATCAAAGAACATGGGAGCTGTGTGTTTTACTAAGTACTCCCCTCTTGGTTCTGAATTTTGATTGGTCCTTCAGGCTGACAAGCTGTTTCCTTTTCACAGTGTAGGACACCAAAATAATTTGGAACCTTACTTTCTTCAGGTTTATCTTTTAAACAAGTGGCCAGACATGAAGAGCAAGCTGACCATTCTTTTCAACCACCCTTTACCCATGGAACTCAGGGAGGTAGCCTGGAAACTGTATCTCTCCAATACCAAAGGTGATTAAAAACATGTAAAACTTGTCACAGATATTATTACAGGGGGGAGGGGAACATTAATAGATGCCGCATAGACTATGAACATTCACTGGTGTCATTTCAGCCCAGCTGGATTACTTGATGGCTGCCTCTGTGAACCAGGAAAGGTCCAAACGAGACTTGGACATTTGCCTGCAGTGTGACTCACTTTTTTCCACAGGACCCATGTTCCACAATCTCAGCAACAATGAGTGTGAGTGCCTTCCCATATATAGTTTATCATAAGCTGTCTACAGATGTACACTATATGACCAAAAGTATCTGGACACCCCTTGGTCCGGGGCTATTTTCTTGGTTTGGGCTAGGCTGCTTAGTTCCAGTGAAGGAAAATCTTAATTCTACAACATACAATCACATTCAAGATTATTCTGTGCTTCCCCAACAGTTTGGAGAAGGCCCTTTCCTGTTTCAGCATGACAATGCCCCCAGCACACAGTGAGGTCCATATAGAAATGGTTTTGTTGAGAATAGTGTGGAAGAACTTGACCTGCCTGCACAGAGCACCTAATCACATCCAACAGATCAGACGGAAAGCCAAATAAATAATATTTCCAAGACTCCACAATGAAAATGTACTCCCTGTGCTTAATACTTTGTGTAATTCTGCCCCTATCCCCCACACTTTATAAGAAAACATACACAGACGCGAACACATACACACACATGCACGCGCACACACACACTACACAATCACTATACTTTTTGTAATCACTATGTTTAATTTTTATGTACTCCAGTAGCCATTAAAGTGATGAAAAAGGTCCTCTCCTACTACCACCGAGTTCAGCAGCTGAAGAGTGCGCTTCCAGAGGCTGACTGCCTGTTGCTGGTGCCTCTGCTGGAGGTGGCGCTGGCCCGCTCCTCTCCCTCCACCTCTGCACACTCGGTGGCCACTCTACTGGTGCAGCAGTATCTCACTTTCATGAATTCTCGTCCTGGGGTAATGAAACCGGGAAAGCCAGTTGGTGTTGGATATGTGGTGGATGTCAGTAATAGGAGGGTGGTGGATGTCAGTAATAGGAGGGTGGTGGATGTCAGTAATAAGAGGGTGGTGGATGTCAGAAATAGGAGGGTGGTGGATGTCAGTAAGACTTCAGTGGCTTGGTCACACAAAAGCTGTCACGTAGAGAAGAGCCTTATTTAGTTGTGGGGTGTTTTATAGGTCACCATGTGACTGTCACTGCTGGAGCATGGTTTTATTGTTCTTTCACAGACATGTTCCGGAACTGAAAGTGGTGATACTTTTGAGGAAGTTGCTTCAATGCTTAACCAAAAAGACAAAGAGCTTGCATGTGTAATAAGGAGGGTGAATTCACCAAAAGGTTGTACAACGTTACAGTGAACCTGTTTGTATATACTATACCTAAATACTCAAGGAGCTATTGTTATACTATGAATTTACAATGCATAAATAAGCTGTGATTTTATTACAATTTCTTAATTTTCTCTGAGCCTTGTCTCATCATCTCTAAATTATTTCTCTATGTGTCAAAAACATTTTAGTCTCATAATTGTTGGTGCAACAGTGATATAAAGCTCTTATTTTCTCTGCAGATGGTCAGATAAAAGACCCGCTGCTTAAAGGTGTGAAGGAGATCCTGCAGCCTATCATTCAAGTCTTTTTTGTTGGTAAGGAATGGAACTAGTGCAAGTATAAAAGAAGCACTTTGACAACACATAGTTAGTCATAGTTAGTCTAGTTTTGCTTTAGAAACACAAAACATAGCAAAATAGTTGCAAATCTGATTTACAGCACAATTAAGGGATGTGTTGCCTTGATTATCAAGTATGAAGTTTCTTCCACTAATGCATGGGCAAACAGGAAATTGTCAGACGAGACAGGTTTCCTGTTTAAGTCATTGGTGTCAGACTATGGTTGAAACCACAGAAAAAGTTTGCTGTTTTCTGATTTCACTAAAAGCTATGAGGAACATAGTTCTGCACTGCAACAAAAAACTGAAACATCAGTCATACAGTAATAGATCACATATACATCATTTGTCATAATGAACTAACTTTCAGCTGAACGAATGCAGACTTTAGTGAAACCCAGACTCCTTCCCAGGTTACTTGGACCTGCCTGCCCTGCTATATGTTTGGGATCAGTACATTATTGGACTGGACAGCCCCCTGTACAAGTGTCTTCCAGCGTTTGCCTTTGCGTTTCTGGTGCTCCTGAGGGAGCACTTCCAGGGCTGCAGTACCGTGAGTCTCTGGCACATACTCCCTCCCATGTGCTCTAATGGCTCAGAACTGATCGCTAGATCATTGTGAGTCTCTGGTGCATACTCCCTCTCATGCGCTTTAATGGCTCAGTACTCTGGTGCATACTCCCTCTCATGCGCTTTAATGGCTCAGTACTCTGGTGCATACTCCCTCTCATGCGCTTTAATGGCTCAGTACTCTGGTGCATACTCTCTCCCATGCGCTTTAATGGCTCAGTACTCTGGTGCATACTCCCTCTCATGCGCTTTAATGGCTCAGTACTGATCGCTAGATCATTGTGAGTCTCTGGTGCATACTCCCTCTCATGCGCTTTAATGGCTCAGTACTCCGGTGCATACTCCCTCTCATGCGCTTTAATGGCTCAGTACTCTGGTGCATACTCCCTCTCATGCGCTTTAATGGCTCAGTACTCTGGTGCATACTCCCTCTCATGCGCTTTAATGGCTCAGTACTCTGGTGCATACTCCCTCTCATGCGCTTTAATGGCTCAGTACTCTGGTGCATACTCCCTCTCATGCGCTTTAATGGCTCAGTACTCTGGTGCATACTCCCTCTCATGCGCTTTAATGGCTCAGTACTCTGGTGCATACTCTCTCCCATGCGCTTTAATGGCTCAGTACTCTGGTGCATACTCTCTCTCATCTGCTTTAATGGCTCAGTACTCTGGTGCATACTCCCTCTCATGCGCTTTAATGGCTCAGTACTCTGGTGCATACTCCCTCTCATGCGCTTTAATGGCTCAGTACTCTGGTGCATACTCCCTCTCATGCGCTTTAATGGCTCAGTACTCTGGTGCATACTCCCTCTCATGCGCTGTAATGGCTCAGTACTCTGGTGCATACTCTCTCCCATGTGCTTTAATGGCTCAGTACTCTGGTGCATACTCTCTCTCATCCGCTTTAATGGCTCAGTACTCTGGTGCATACTCCCTCCCATGCACTTTAATGGCTCAGTACTCTGGTGTATACTCCCTCTCATGCGCTTTAATGGCTCAGTACTCTGGTGCATACTCCCTCTCATGCGCTTTAATGGCTCAGTACTCTGGTGCATACTCTCTCCATGGCTTTAATGGCTTAGTACTCTGGTGCATACTCCTCTCATGCGCTTTAATGCTCAGTACTCTGGTGCATACTCTCTCATGCGCTTAATGGCTCAGTACTCTGGTGCATACTCCCTCTCATGCGCTTTAATGGCTCAGTACTCTGGTGCACACTCCTTCTCATGCTTAATGTACTTGTGCATACCTTATGCTAATGGCTCAGTACTCTGATGCATAATCCCTCTCATGCGCTTTAATGGCTCAGTACTCTGGTGCATACTCCCTCTCATGCGCTTTAATGGCTCAGTACTCTGGTGCATAATCCCTCTCATGCGCTTTAATGGCTCAGTACTCTGGTGCATACTCCCTCTCATGTGCTTTAATGGCTCAGTACTCTGGTGCATACTCTCTCCCATCCGCTTTAATGGCTCAGTACTCTGGTGCATACTCCCTCTCATGCGCTTTAATGGCTCAGTACTCTGGTGCATACTCCTCTCATGCGCTTTAATGGCTCAGTACTCTGGTGCACACTCCTTCTCATGCGCTTTAATGGCTCAGTACTCTGGTGCATACTCTCTCCCATGCGCTTTAATGGCTCAGTACTCTGGTGCATACTCTCTCCCATCCGCTTTAATGGCTCAGTACTCTGGTGCATACTCCCTCTCATGCGCTTTAATGGCTCAGTACTCTGGTGCATACTCCCTCTCATGCGCTTTAATGGCTCAGTACTCTGGTGCATACTCTCTCCCATGCGCTTTAATGGCTCAGTACTGATCACTAGATCATTTTACCTGAACATTATCAGTCCAGCCCAGATTTGCTGGATTCCTTCTGATTAAACTTAAACTAAAATTGTAAAAACAACACAAAGATGTTTACATCATGTGGTACACTAACTGAAAAGACAGTGATCAGTCCAGAAATTGCTAGTTTATCATCAGAGGTGCAAAAACCTATTAAGCATTACAAAGTAAACAAGATTTTACTGACACATGGGGCCCAATAGCAAGATATGTTATATCTTTATAATATTCAAGTTGAAGGTGGACTGGATCGGATGGACACTGTGTCACTAGAACATTTATTTGAGCTGAATTATGTGTAATAAGTACATATAATTGTAATTAATGTTTTATGTTAATAGTTGCTCTCTGAAGAGGGGGGTTGAAGGAGGAACAAAAGTTTTTTAAGCATATTAAAGGGGTAGTAAACGCAAAATCACATTTTTTGAGTTCTGAAGCGAAATAGGTTTCTTTTCCCCTCGCTGGCCCCGCCCCACGTGCCTATGATGCGTTACCCACAGGTTCTGTGGCCGCGCCCCCCCTTCCCTCTGTGCTCTCACTTTCGACCCCAATTTGCCTATTTTCAAATTGTGAGGGGGCGGAGGCAGGCTGAAAGCTGGTATGGCTGTACAATTAAGTGCTCTTAAAAATGACAAGCTGAATAGGCACACACAAAGCCAACTCGCATTGATGAGCATGGTTTTAAAATTCTCATTATCTGCTTGCAAGAAGATATCACATTTCAAGGTCCACTAACACATGCATGTAGTGCATAAGATCATTTAACATTAATACACATGTATACACACGGCACATTATTGATAGTTGTAAGGTAATCTACTGACTTTTGTGCAAAGAACAGTGCAATATATGAAGTATAAAGCTCGTCCTGAATCTTGTTGTGGACAGAGCTCTGAGATGACAGAGGTGACAAGATCTCAAGGACACAAGCTTTCAGTGGCCCAGTTACAGAACATCATAAACATTTTTTTTTATGAAGATTTGTTCAGTAAATTAACGCAAGACAAGGTACAATGTTTTCCTGTTCTGGATCCAACTCAAGGTCAGTATAGATGCAATTACATTTTTTTTGTTCAATATCAAATTTCTTAAGATTCACCTGGACAAATGCAGTATTTATTTTGTTTAGCCTAATTGTTTTTGAAAAACATTGGTATTCTGAACATGGCTCTCCATTGTTTTATAAGAAGGTATTAGATGGAATTTAAAAGCATACAAATATTTTTGATATTTGTTTAGGCCTTGTTTTAAAATAATGGTTCTGTAAAAGTGAGCCATTTCCTAAAGAACATGATGTGTCTATAATACTGTATTATGAACATTTGGACACCAGATTTAAACCTAATTGAAAACAGTACATTTATTTATATCCATTCATTTTTTATTTCATCAGCTTTCCTCCCTCCATGGACTAATTTGTTAAGCAGCAAGTTAACCATGAGAACAAAGCCTTGTGACAGACGACAAGCTAGGTGATCGTAGATTAT
This sequence comes from Anguilla rostrata, assembly GCF_018555375.3. Classification (NCBI taxonomy): domain Eukaryota; kingdom Metazoa; phylum Chordata; class Actinopteri; order Anguilliformes; family Anguillidae; genus Anguilla; species Anguilla rostrata. The sequence continues at coordinate 507,656 of NC_057944.1, forward strand.
ACCTGTTCATGTAGCGCACCATCATTAAATGCTTTAATTCCCCCTAGTGGTTACAGAAGAAAGTGCACAATACCTGCTGAAACGATATTGGGCAAACCACCTCTGAATGTGAAAATGTTCCTCCAGGGAAATAAGAGAGGCACAGAGTGCAGCTGAAACAGAGAGAAAGAAGCAAGCTCAGCACCAGAAGCTTATGGAAGAGGCAGAAATCAGGTTACTTAAAACAAACATCGTACCGATTCACAGTCGATATGCAGTGTACACTAGTAAAGTGTGTCACTATTGGGAATTTTTCAACTTCAGAACTCCCAAAGATAGAGTCGGACACTCTAATAGGTTTGCACATCTATGCAACTTCACACTTATGTTGGATGAGAAATGAACAGCCCGGTGCCAGTTTTCCATGGTTGTGCTGGTGATGAAAATGTGTGTTGCTGTAGGATAGAGCAGCTGAGGCTACAGAGGGACTTAGAAGAGACCAGACGCATTAGTAGAGAACAGAGGGCTCACCTGGAGGAACAGCTGGCTCAGGTATGTATCTGTTGGAATACTACACGTACAATGTAACACATTTCGGAGAATGTATTAGTAATCCCTTTTCAGGTTAATTTTATAAAAAATTTTATTGTTGTGCTTTTCAGTACTCACACTTCTATATTTGTACTTGATTCATCCTTTCAATTTGCATATTTTTTCCTGATTTACCTCCTTTTCCTGCTTTACTGCTTATTTGACCGAAATGTGAACTCCAGCTTTGGTTTCCATTATGTGAGAAAATACTCTGTGGTTGAAAAGCTGCCTAAAGCAAAAAAAAAACCCTGCTAAATTCAGTTTCTTGAAACACTTGCACAAAGTTTGCAGCAACATTTTGTCCAACTGAGCCTTCAGGCTGCCAAAGATAAGAAATCCTTAAGAGTGATCAAGGGACACTGGTGTCTTATCCTTAGAGTGATCAAGGGACACTGGTGTCTTATCCTTAGAGTCATGAAGGGACACTGGTGTCTTATCCTTGGAGTCATGAAGGGACACTGGTATCTTATCCTTAGAGTCATGAAGGGACACTGGTGTCTTATCCTTAGAGTCATGAAGGGACACTGGTGTCTTATCCTTAGAGTCATGAAGGGACACTGGTGTCTTATCCTTAGAGTCATGAAGGGACACTGGTGTCTTATCCTTAGAGTCATGAAGGGACACTGGTGTCTTCTGTCTGAAACACTGAGAAAAACCCATTATTCCCTGCGGAATGCTTCTTCTCCTGCTTCTTCAATGTAAACATTGAAAAAATGAATTCAAATTTGACCATTGAGCCATGTTTATTATGCACTTCATTTTGAGATGCTTTGAGAAATGGCCCTGAATTCAGATGAGCACCATGTTAATAGATCATTGTTAGCTACACCTCTGCTTAACCTGATAACCTGGCTTTTGTCTTTTGCAGCCCGAAGGTGCTGCTATCATTATGCAAGTGCTTCAATAAATAAAATTATGCTGAGTAGTGTACCGCAATTTACTTTGATTTGCATATAATACTGAGAGTTTGGGAGTTTCCTCTCTAAGGTAGCACCTACAGCTGAGTCCTGTGCAACAAGGACTGAAAAACTGTTAATTGCTTGCCTTTCAATATTCCACTTCTCATGTCCCAGGAACGGCAGCGGCACTATGAGACTGAAAAGACAGCTAAAGAGCGTATTGACCAGTTACAGGCTGAAGCCAGAAGCATTCAGGAGCATAAACCGGTATGTGGTGTTGGAAAACATTCCATCATAAAACAACTTGGTTTGAGTTTGGAAATACAGAATTTATTCAGTTAATGGTTTTATATTTAAACTCAGATTTTTTCATTGCAGCTCATTAAAGAGACAGAAGGAAGGTAAGAGCCACATGTGACAGTTTTGCAACACAATCAGAGGTACACGTCATGGCAAAGAGAGATTTGGTGTGAATAATGTTTTTTGGTGCACTGAACAAATACTTAAAAAGAATTTCATATTGAAAGTGTAGGGTAGGGAACCTCCCTCAAGAAATGTAAAAAAAAAAAAAACTAATTTGGGTTTTACATGAAATGGATATGTCCCCATACTTTTTACATAACACTGGGTACAATACTTAGAAGTAGTTCATAGATCTGGCAAGGGCTGTAATTTTAGGTGTGTTTTAAACTTGGTAGACATAAAACAGCTGTTTTTCCAAGCTTTGGAACCCCACCTCCACTGACTGAGTGCCAAATAGATGCTCAGGACAGTTATGGTCCAGTTCCAGAACATCATAGAACACCACCGCCAACAGCAGGTAAAGCCCTGTATCCTGAGCTGCCCAGCCTGTGTTACATTTACACTGACACCCATACTTCCATGAGATGCACAGCCTAGCCTGTGTTACATTTACACTGACACCCATACTTCCATGAGATGCACAGCCTAGCCTGTGTTACATTTACACTGACACCCATACTTCCATGAGATGCCCAGCTTGTGTTACATTTACACTGACACCCATACTGCCATGAGATTCCTAGCCTGTGTTACATTTACACTGACACGCATACTTCCATGAGATGCCTAGCCTGTGTTACATTTACACTGACACCCATACTTCCATGAGATGCCCACTTCTGTTTTGTGTCCTGTTCGTTCCCCTGTTGGTTAATTGTATTATTGCTTTCAATTATTTTATTATTGTTTCTGCTTGTGTCTCATTGTTCCCACCCTGTTCTGGTTTGATTGTTAATTGTGCCTTCCTGTGTCTTGTTGGTTTTGAGTCAATTTAAGTCCTTTGTCTCCCTGACTCGGGTGCTGGTTCCTTTTTTTCTGTTTGTGTTTCTGCCTGCGTTCCTGCTTGTGTGTGTTCCGCCTGCCCGTATTCTGTCCTGCCTGTGTTCCGCCCTGCCCATGTTCTGTTCTGTTTTTTTCAGTTCTTAAGAATCTTTTTGTGTTTGTGGTTTTTCCCCTCGTGCCCTTTTGTTTGTTCCCTGTTTTTTTTATTAAGTAAAGTCTTTGTTTGAATTTTCCTTTTGGAGTCGCCTGTGTTTTTTTACTCTGCGCTTGGGTCCAACCCCCCCCGAATCCCTGACACCCAGCCTGTGTTTCATTTACACTGACACCCATACTTCCATGAGATACCTAGCCTGTGCAATACGTTGTGCCTATAAATGCTATTTTAAAAATCTACCACAGACTTGATCATTTATCTGTTGACTTGAAAAATGTATAATGCAAACATACCACTGACAATGAAAGGGTAATGTTTTTGAGTATACATCCAGATACTAGTTTCTGACCAATGGACTGACTAATCTTCAATGAACTCTCTTCACTAGATGCAAAAGACATAGCATCAAGCCAGAAGGATACCCTGACCATTAATAGAACTGTTGAGGGTGTGGCGGCAGATCTTCTTAAGAGCCTGGTCCAGTCTGCTGGTACAAGTAAGACTATTCAAAACGCAATAGTTTAAACTGTACGAGCTCCCTTTTTTCGGATTTACATGCTATATCCCAATAAAATAGCATGATTGTGCATTGTACATGTTTTAATCTACAGCAATGCAGAACAGAGAAAGGTATATGTGTCAAAAAATGACTGATCGATTGATTTGACCTTTTGGGGGGTTTGAGGTGATGAGGGGTAAACGGAGTTGTGTGTTTGTGGCAGGTGGTGGGGTTTAAAAATGTCCAGAATGCTTGGTGTAAGTTCAAACTCTTTGTAGGGAAAAAAGTGTTTAAGCAACTTGTAACATTTATTTATAAGGCATTCATTATTTAGCAGCAAATTAAGCAATATGAGAGAATGAGTAAGTAAATAAAAGTTTTAAAGTGTTGGCTTGTGCGTTAGCTTAAGGTTAAAAAAGGCGATGCATGCAGTCTTAACACACTGATACACTAATGATTTAAATTAATGGAAAAAAATGAAGCGTGTAAACAGAGCATGTAGCAGCAAAACGATGTCCATCCATCCATCCATTGTATCCTGGGCAGGGGGCCTATCCCAGCATGCAAACAGAACAGGTAGAAGCTAAACGATGTGACCACCTATAATAGTAATGTGAAGTTTTAAAAGTAAAGAATCGCAAAAGAGCTGAAAAGAGGTAAAAGTTATATATGTGAAGGAACAAAGTCTTAACAAGCAGATAGGATAATGATTTAAATGTGTGAAAAAGCAAGCAAGGAACCTTGAAAAAAGCAGCGCTATTGTCAAACAAATCATAAGCGTTAAAGACAGTTTTTAATCTAGTTTAGAGAAGGCAAACAAACAAAAGTTATTTAATGACGAGTGTGTTAGTCTGCCTATTCTCTGTCCCTACAACGTGTCCAGAAAGCCCAGCAGCACACGAAGCATCTCCAGGGAGATGCAGCTTTCCCAGCTGCTGGAAGACAATGGGCTGAAAGCCTGCATGAGCAGGGCAGAGCAGGGGCCGAGCCACCCCACCTGTACCGCTAGGTTAGAGGAGCAGGGGCGGAGCCACCCCACCTGTACCGCTAGGTTAGAGGAGCAGGGGCGGAGCCACCCCACCTGTACCGCTAGGTTAGAGGAGCAGGGCGAGCCACCCCACCTGTACCGCTAGGTTAGAGGAGCAGGGGCGGAGCCACCCCACCTGTACCGCTAGGTTAGAGGAGCAGGGGCGGAGCCACCCCACCTGTACCGCTAGGTTAGAGGAGCAGGGGCGGAGCCACCCCACCTGTACCGCTAGGTTAGAGGAGCAGGGGCGGAAGGGCCACAAGGACTGGATGGGGGCCAGCTAGGTTATGAGGAGAGGCTGGAGCCAGCCATGACGCTAGGTTAAAGGAGCGAGAGGTAGGAGGCCACCTGTACCTAGGTTAGAGGAGCAGGGACGGAGCCACCCACCTGTACCGTTTAGGTTAGAAGTGAATCAGGGAGCACCCCACCTGTACCGCTAGGTTAGAGGAGCAGGGCGGAGCCACCCCACCTGTACCGCTAGGTTAGAGGAGCAGGCGGAGCCACCCCACCTGTACCGCTAGGTTAGAGGAGCAGGGGCGGAGCCACCCCACCTGTACCGCTAGGTTAGAGGAGCAGGGGCGAGCCACCCCACCTGTACCGCTAGGTTAGAGGAGCAGGGCGGAGCCACCCCACCTATACCGCTAGGTTAGAGGAGCAGGGCGGAGCCACCCCACTATACCGCTAGGTTAGAGGAGCAGGGCGGAGCCACCCACCTGTACCGCTAGGTTAGAGGAGCAGGGACGGAGCCACCCCACCTGTACCGCTAGGTTAGAGGAGCAGGGACGGAGCCACCCCACCTGTACCGCTAGGTTAGAGGAGCAGGGGTGGAGCCACCCCACCTGTACCGCTAGGTTAGAGGAGCAGGGGCGGAGCCACCCCACCTGTACCGCTAGGTTAGAGGAGCAGGGGCGGAGCCACCCCACCTGTACCGCTAGGTTAGAGGAGCAGGGGCGGAGCCACCCCACCTGTACCGCTAGGTTAGAGGAGCAGGGGCGGAGCCACCCCACCTGTACCGCTAGGTTAGAGGAGCAGGGGCGGAGCCACCCCACCTATACCGCTAGGTTAGAGGAGCAGGGGTGGAGCCACCCCACCTATACCGCTAGGTTAGAGGAGCAGGGGCGGAGCCACCCCACCTGTACCGCTAGGTTAGAGGAGCAGGGGTGGAGCCACCCCACCTGTACCGCTAGGTTAGAGGACCAGGGGCGGAGCCACCCAGGCCACAGAGTGTACATAGGAACTGGAGAGGGTAGGAGGGGCCAGGCCATAGAGTGTACATAGGAACTGGAGAGGGTAGGAGGGGCCAGGCCACACGTTTGAGGGTAAAAGTCCTTGCTTCCCTTTGAATTGAATGTAGAAATCCAAGGTGATTTAACAACCAAAGAAAACCTCATCGCTCCATTTTTTGTGATCATAAATTTCATTATGTGCAGCAGTTTCAGAAACATGGTTGTTTTGGTTCAGAAGTTTTGGGAAAATATTTAGTAAAATGTCCATATTTCCATATTTCTGCTTTTCATATGAAACATAAGTCAATAGAGTTTCAAAATGCCATCAGGGATGTTTTATTTTGCCTTCAAAAGATATTCCCCATTCATTCCAATGGGAGCTCTAATGTTTTGCCCTCAACACGTGTAGCGCAGGCTTGTACCTCCATCCAGCATTTATTGTATCTTATTGTATCATTATCTTGATGTTATAGCTTGTCATGCCTCATACTACATACTATAGCTTGACTTAGTATAAGTTAGGTCAGAGTAATGTTTACTGTGTGAACTGGACATAATGTGTTCATGGCTATGAATAACTGTTACAAAATGAGTTGCTCCAATGGCTTTCAGTATGCAATTATTGTATTTCACTTTGGATAAAAGGGTATGCCAAATAAATGTAATGTAAATGATCAGAACCTGACTCAGTCAATATAGCACTATACCTATTTCTATTGAAACTATTTTTGATTTGTGACTGACTTTAGTGTAATCTAATGGAGCTTTAAAAACATTACAGGCTAAAACAACAAACTGGGCAGTTTATAAATTTATTTTCCATATCTTCAAGATCCTTCCTGGATTGTGGCCTTGTCGTGGCAGAAGGGCTTGCAAGGTTTTATGATCCCTGGGGCTATGTCGTTGGGGGTTCTATATGTCCCCCAGTAGGGTCTCCCAAGGTGAACAGGTCTGGGGTGAGGACCCAGACGAACATGATCCAATCAACCCCTATCTATGGTAAACAAATATAAAGCTAAGTTTACCCAGCCTGGGATAGGGTTACCGGGACCCATCCTTGGAGTCAGGCCTGGAGGTGGTGTCCGCAGGCGAGCGCCTGGTGGGCGGGCAGTCCACGTATCTCAGCTGGGCCCAGCTCGAAAAAAACTACGTGGGACAACTGTGTGGGCCCACCACCCGCAAGGTTCAGGGTAGGGGTCGGGTGCAATGCTCGTTGGGCAGGGAGATTTCAATGCTCACGTTGGCAATGACTGGAAAACTTTGAGGGGTGTGACAACCTCTGAACCTGATCTGAACCTGAGCGGTGTTATGTTATTGGACTTCTGTGCTAGTCATGGTTTGTCCATAACGAACACCATGTTCGAACACAAGGATGTTCATAAGTGTACATGGTACCAGAACACCTTGGGCTAAAGGTCAATGATCGACTTTGTAGTTGTTTCATCAGACCTGCAAACATTTGTTTTGGACACTCGGGTGAAGAGAGGAGCAGAGCTCCGAGAGAGCTTTTCCCGTATCCCAGAGGAGGTTGGGGACATGGAGTCTGAATGGACCCTGTTCAAAACCTCTATTGTGCAAGCTGCTGCTAGAGGTTGTGGTCAAAAGCTGGTCGGTGCATGTCCTGGTGGCAACCCAAGGACCTGCTGGTGAACTCCAGTGGTGAGCGCGGCTGTCAAGCTGAAGAAAGAGGCATTTCAAGCCTGGTTGTCTCTGGGAACCTCTGATTCAGCAGAAAGGTACCGGCTGGCGAAAAAGGTCACAACTGCGGCTGTGGCAGAAGCAAAATCTGGGGCATAGGAGGAGTTTGGAGAGGTCTTAGAGAAGGACTTTCGGTAGGCCCCAAAGTGGTTCTGGAAAACCATTCGGCACCTCAGGAGGGGAAAGCGGGACACTGTTCAGGCTGTTCTCAGCTGGGGATATTGTCAAAAGGAACACTTTAAGGACCTCCTAAATCCAGGAGACATGCCCTCCTTTTTGGAGGCTGAGCCGGAGGGCAAGCTGGGGGATCAGAGTCCATCTCTGTGGCAGAAGTCACTGGGGTAGATGGAGAGCTCCTCAGTGGCAGAGCACCAGGTGTGGATGAGATTCGTCCGGAAATGTTGAAGGCTCTGGATGTTGTTAGTGTGTCTTGGCTGACACGAATCCTCAATGTCGCTTGGAAGTCGGGAACAGTACCTTTGGAGTGGCAGACCGGGGTGGTGGTCCCCATTTTTAATAAGGGGGACCGAAGGGTTTGTTCCAATTATCAGGGAATAACACTCCTCAGCCTCCCTGGGAAAGTCTATGCCAGGGTGCTGGAAAGGAGGCTTCAGCCAATAGTTGAACCTCAGATTCAGGAGGAACAAGTTTAACTATGCGGTTGTTCCCTGCACTTGGACCGGTACTTCTCTCTAGGGGTTTCGTCATACTTGTTCCTGGTTATGGTTATACACTTTGTTGTACGTCGCTCTGGATAAGAGCATCTGCCAAATGCCTGTAATGTAATGTAATGAACAATGCGGGTTTCATTCAGGCCGTGGAACGACAGACCAGCTTCTTACCCTCTTGCAGATATTTGAGGGGGCATGGGAGTTTGCTTATCCACTCTACATGTGTTTTGTGGATTTGGAGAAGGTATATGACCGTGTTCCCCGGGGTATCTTGTGGGAGGTGCTGCGGGAGCATAGGGTGCTGAGGTTGCTGTTGCGTGCCATTCGGTCCCTGTATACTCCGAGTGAAAGCTGTGTTTGCATTCTCGGCATTAAGTCAAGCTCGTTCAAAGTGGGTGTCGGACTCCACCAAGGGTGCGCTTTGTCTCCCCTCCTGTTCATGGTATTCATGAACAGGATTTCAAGGCGTAGCCGAGGTATGGAGTGTGTCCAGTTTGGGGACAATGGAATAGCATCTCTGCTGTTTGCAGATGATGCCGTTCTCTTAGCCTCATCATACTGTAACCTTCGATGCACACTAGAGCTGTTTGCAGCTGAATGTGATGCAGTCGGGATGAGGATCAGCACCTCCAAGTCTGTGGCTATAGTCCTCTCCCGAAAAAAGATGGTTTGCCCTCTTCAATTAAAGGAGGAGCAACTGCCCCAGGTGGAGGAGTTCAAGTATCTTGGGGTCTCATTCACAAGTGAGGGAAAAAAGGGATTCAGAGATCAATGGCCGTCTAGGTGCAGTAGCCGCAGTAATGCGAGCATTGTATTGGACGGTGGTGGTGAAGAAGGAACTGAGCCGAAAAGCAAAGCTCTTGATTTACCAGTCGATCTTCGTCCCTATTCTCACCTATAGTCATGAGCTATGGATAGTGACCAAAAGAGTGAGATCGCAAATACAAGCAGCCAAAATGAAGTTTCTTCGTACAGTGGCAGGGCTTACTCTCCTTGATAGGATGAGGAGCTCAGCTATCCAGGAGGACCTCAAAGTAGAACCGCTGCTCCTCCGCATTGAAAGGAATCAGTTGAGGTGGTTCAGGCATCTGATAAGCATGCCTCCTGGGCGCCTCCCTCTAGAGGTATTCCAGGCTTGGCCATTGGGGAGGAGACCCAGGGGTAGACCTAGGACACGCTGGAGGGATTATATCCAAAGGCTAGCCTGAGATCGCCTGGGAATCCACGGGGATGAGTTAGCGGAAGTTGCTGGGGAGAGGGACGTCTGGACTTCTCTGCTTGCCCCTTTGCCACTGTGACCCTGACCTCGATTAAGAGGTTTAGAGAATGGATGGATGGATATTTTCAGGAGTTTTAGGCTATAGAATACCAAAGATCTGCCACTGTAAATCCTGAACTCAGCATCGTTGCATTTTAAGATACTAAGATACTGTGGAGAAAAACACCATGGACTAATATGATTTCTGCCGTTTAGCATAGAGCTAGTTTTAAAAAACAGGTTTTAAACAATGTTCAGTATCAATACTGTTGATATTCTTGTGAATCAACTATGAATTTTAGTTTCTGAGTTCTTTTATAAATTTGTGACTCCAAACTAGAGATGGAGTCTTTCCCATTTTGTTTTGACGGAACAATTTTTCATGGTTTTCTCCTTTTCCATAGGATTCTAGAAGGAGATCTTTGTGAAAACTGAAAACTCTCAAATGCAAGACCATAACCTTGGAGGTGGAGTGGACCCCCACCCCCCCACTTTTTTTAATTGTATCTTTTCTTGAGATTAAATAGAGGATACCCTTATTACTTCTTGATTTCATTTCTTATTGTCTTTATGCCACAACATAATTAAAAAACATTTTTTACAGCATAACTAAACAAAGTTAGCAGTGTACAGCAGCACTATATATAGCTTACTCTCATTCAGAGAAACTTCCACACCTTACATACTGTTATGGTGATTCCTTTGTCGTCACCGCGTCCCAGCAGGGTGGCTTTTCAACGCACTAATATAAAACAGTCCTAGATCCTTTGTTTAAATAAAAGTTACGTTTTCTTTTATTTCAGTTTCCATGATGGTAATTCACAGAGAGTAAATCATAAATTTCAAACTTGCCCATGTCTCAGATAGCAAACTTCCAAACACTCCTCCTAACCCTAAAAACATAATAAAAAACTTAAATGAAATATGGCTCCAACACATACTTTACATACAATCAGTGTATACTGATTTATACTGAAGTAATTCTTATACTGAAGCTACTTGAAGTAAGTGAAGTAGAGACCCGCATCCAGACATTATATCAGATACAGGAGAGTGAGACTTTCTTAGACTCCCTTTTACCCGAGCCGGATGCTAGTCTAGATGCGAGTGTTTCTCCCCTGCCAGTGTCCTCGCTGCAGGATGATTTTGTCATGGTACAAAAGAAACATAGTTGCCGGCCTAGGGCCGCCGAGCACCACCCAACTCGCGTTTCTAACCGATATTTCCCATTCAGTAACACACCTACTGAGAAAGCCCTGATCATAGGGGATAGTATTTTGAGAAACGTGAGATTAGAGACACCAGGGACCATAGTACAGTGTATTCCTGGGGCCAGAGCTACCGGCATTGAGGCAAATTAAAAAGTGCTGGCTAAAAGTAAACGTAAATACTCTAGGATTGTTATCCACGTCGGCACCAACTACATCCGATTGAGGCAATCGGAAGTCAGCAAAAATAACTTTTTATCGGTGTGTGCAGTGGCTAAAAAAATGTTGGGTGACAGGAAACAGTTTGTTAAATTATAAGAGTCCAGCTCCACAAAAAAATACGGTATTCCACAAGGATCAGTACAGGACCAGTACTTCATTATATGTTACCACTTGGCAATATTATCCGGGCACATGGCGTAGAGTTCCACTGTTATGCGGACGACACACAGATCTCAATATTTCAATGAAACCTGGCGAAGCACTGCCACGTTCACGGTTAGAGGCCTGTATTGCAGATCAAGGTTTTTGGATGCTTTCTAATTTTCTGTTCCTGAACTTGGTTAAGACCAAAATTGTCAGGGTGCGTGCGTGAGGGATTAGGACCCAAACGCAGAGGTGGAGGGAAAAACTCAAAACTCCAAGGTGGTCAGAACAAAAGACTTTACTCAAGAAGGGAACAAAAGGCCTCACAGGGCAACTCTTCAAAACAAAGGAAACTTCAGAACACAGGTAAACCAAAAGTCCAAAAACACATGGAAAACAGAACATGGCAGGAACACATGGGACAGGAACCAGATCACGAGCAAACGCAACCAACAACCAACAAGGATCCAGCACCTGAGACTAGGGGAAGGGAACTTAAATAGGCAGACATTGACGAGACACAGGAGAGCACCATGAACAATCAGGCCACAGAGAGGGAAGGGAAAACGAGACAGCCAGAAAACAATGATTGGACAATTGTGTGATGTTCTGTGCAAGGACCCACACGCAGACCAGGGAAATCCAAAAAATGTTGTCTTTATTCAGTCCGAGGTTCGAAGCCAGGTAATCAGAGAAAGGACGGTGCCGAATCGAGTTTCCAAAAGAATTGTGAAAAAACAGGCAAAAAATCAAAAACCAGGAGATCAGAGCGGCGAAGGTACAAAGGGACAGGCAAAAGAGAAGTCAAGGCAAAGCAAAGGTCAAACCAGAAGCAAACAAACCAAAAGGGGCAGGGAAACTCGAAGTCGTACAGAAGGGGTGTCTCAGGAATCTCGATAAACAAAGGCTTACTAAATATCGGCACAATGAATTCAATCAACGTTCTGACCCTGAGCTGGTGGAAAAGACTGACATTTATACACTGGGGAAGGTAACAATCAAGGAGGGGTTAAGTGAGTGAGGGAGGAGTAACAAACAACATCCAGGTGAAGAACATTAGGATAACTAATTAAATGACAGGGGGCTGACAAAACGCGGACTGGAATCACATAGACAACAATGATAATAGACGGCCTGGGTTAAGCAGGTAAAACGCATGCAGAGAGAGAGAGGTGCAGTCAGAGCAAGAGACAGGTGCAGGCAATTGCAGAACTCAGCGTTAGAGCCAGAGACTGTAAAAAATAGAGCAGGCTAGAAAGAAAAGGGGTGGAGCTACAGCGCAGCATGGAAAAGGGGAGACTGGTTAATGTATTAGTATAGTGATCTAAACTATCAAAAACCCAAAACTAGTGTGTGTTAGTCCATTAGTAATATTCACATGTTAGTATATTAATGAGGTTAGTACTTTACAATCTATAAGTTAGTAAGAATTAGTAGAAATTAGTAAACTAGAGATAAGTAGGAAGTAAGTAAAAACGAGACTGGAAGGAAGGGGGGAAACCACGAAAACCCGGAACCACCCGAATAGTGAAATCACACAAATGCAGGGGAGTGAAGCAGCTCAGGGAACACAGACACAGAGACAGTACTGGGGAGATAAGTGACCGGGAGATACAGACTACAACAAATTGAAAACAATCATACCATTAAACAGGGGGAGCTGGACACAAAACAGAAGTGCCGCCATCTGGCGGCCCAACAAGGGAAACACAAACAGGAACACAGAACCATGACAGAAGTGTTGGTATTAGGTCCCAAAATATTAAGGGAGAAAATGTCTACTCTCACCTTAAACTGTGATGGTTGTTTGGCTGAACCTAATATGGTCGTTAATGACCTTGGTGTCACCATCGATCCTGATCTATCCTTTGACACGCATATAAAAAACATATCCAGAATTGAACTTTAAAGCTCTGCATGTATGTGCACCAGAGTACATAACCAACCTGCTGCTCCCCACCACCGCCACCCGGCCCCACCCATCATCTGAGCCACATTATAAACTCTGATAAAACTGACTGACATCAATCATCTGGGTGGTCCTCAGATAAGCCCTCCAGCGGCGTTTCCAGTCATCTCGATCCTCCATGCATCTGGCTAGCTTGCCAGTACTTTCCACCCCTGCATCTTCCTTTAGTACGTCCATGTACGTTGTTGTGGGACGCCCTCGTGATCGATGCCTGTGTGTTGGCGCCCACAGCACCAGTTTGCTGGCTGGGAGCTCCCAGTGTCTCTGGCATGCTGGTCACAAATCTACACCCTGAGCCGACCAGAGGAGGATGGGTTTCTCCCTTGAGCCTGGTTCCTTCCGAGGTTTCTTCCCATCTGCCACAGGGAGTTTTTCCTTGCCACTGTTGTCTTAGGCTTGCTCCTGTGGGGGTTTAGGCCAGGGTTGTCTGTAAAGTGTATTGTGACAACTGCTGTAAAATATGCTATACAAATAAAATTTGATTGATTGATTGATAAAGATATGATTTTATACTGAGCTTCTGATACACAAATACGCATGTTGGTTTGTATATAATTTAAGACAGCATATTCCAGCATATAGTTGGGAAGTACTGTTCTGTATTACTGTGCCATAAATTGAATAAATTATAAACCTCATATACAGTCTCATATACAGTTTATCATTACAGTCAACTGAATATAAATTAAAAGTATACATAAATTAACCAGCAGATGGCACTCTTGTTATTTATTCACCTTTGCCTTTATGAAAGCTATGTTCTGTGAGAAATTCACCTTCAGGCTTATTTTCAATTGTGTAGATCAATCCATCAGTGGCTAAGATGTTATAGAGCAATGTATATTATTGATCTTCCATTTTATCAAATTCCCCAACTTCTACCTATACAAGCAGATATTTTTTTCATTTTTGAACACGTCTAATCTTTTTTATCCTTTCCTACTTGAATTTCCAGTTGTCCCTTTTGTGTGATTCTGTACCACTCACACTGCAGCTTCTTCAGGGCACTGACCTGCAGGCCAGCCACTGCAGTATTTCCCACACTCTAGGCCACATAGTACTACAGGTGAGCAAACTCAAAGCAGAGATAAGGGGTCTGTCGCTTACAGCTGATAGCCTGTGGGGCCCTGATGTGTGACTGAAGGAGCAGAAGCTGTAACATAACCCTGGCTGACTCCGAGCCAGCTTAACCCCGGCAGGATTAAGTACTCTGTGTACTATCTCAGTGGACTCCCAGCAGTAGGTGGCTAATATCGGGGAACAAAATCATGCAGAGCAAGGTAGGTGCATTCACTGTATACACAAGACACTGAGGATCAATGCCAAAGGTTTTAATACCAAATGGACATTTTAAATGGGTGTCAGTTGCCACTTCCAGGTGTGTAACTCATGCACTGCAGTGAAGGAGCGCTGAAACTTCAGTAGAGTAAATAAAATGTTATTAGGCTGGATGCTCCTGGATATATATTCAGTGAAAAACACCTTAGCCTGGGCAGTCGGCTGGCTGTAGCTCTGGAAATGGATGGTGTTTGTCGAAAATGTTCATGTTTGAAAACCATAAACAACAGCTTGCTTCTATATCGCCTTGCCAGCTGAAATCAGTTTCTGAAATATAAAGTGTCTGTTTTGTTGGTGCTTGCTCCAAGTGGGACAGAGGTCACCATTTCCGGCTTCCAAAAGCAGGGGAGTATTAAAATTGGCTATGACACGGCAGAAGGCTTCAGTGGAGTTGTCTTTTCATTAAAGGACAGGGAGAAGAATGGAGGAATTTTTGTAATTTAATATCAAACAATCTTGTGATGGGCTTTAATGAAGAAGGTAGTGGGGGTCAATGGCTATCTTTCTCAGTTAGATGAAAATTAGCTTCAACTTGCTAAAGATGCCTTAGAATATATTGTTTGTTTGACAGACTATAGATACAATTAAAATATAAAGTTGTTTGCTCAGACATTGAAAGTAATCACATGACCAAGAAATGCCAATGTAAGTAGTATGTTGGAAATGTGTGTGTCCTCTCAGGTCAGGTCACTGGGATTTTAAACCATTTTAAAACCATTTGACTGTGATTAGAGACCCTCAAGACCTTGTGCTGGGAAAATTTGCCGCGCTAGACTAAATGTGTCTTTAAACTGAAACTTAGTATAATTCTAAACACTGTCTCAGGAAAAGTATAGTGTGAGCTCTTAAGCCCTGTTATAAGTGAGGGATTAAATTGGTCATTTTGGTACCCTAAGCTAAGATGAACTCAATAGCCAGTAGCTCAGGGCTGTGACAAAGCTGGTTGTTACCCAGCAAAATAACATTTTCGCATGCTTTTCTAAGACTTGGAAGATGACAGTATATACAATTTGTTATTTCCAGTTACATTACCAGTTTGTAAAGGAATGGCTGAAATTAGCTACAGTTTCAAACACAAACTAAAGATAGCTATTGGTTCAAGAGGCAGAAGGCAGTATTTCATCTGGAACCAATTTCTTTCCTTAGGGATTTAGTGCTGTTAATCAGTTTGTTATAAATTTATCAAATCAAGCAGTGTTGTCAACAGCACTATAGTCAGTTCTGGACATTGGGACATACTACTGAATTAAGAAAGTGATTTACCTGAACATGGCTCCCCAAATTCATATCCATATTGGTAAGAAAGATCAAGACATATTCAGTTATGTTATTTGATAATATAACAGGAATTATAACAGGACAAGTTTTAGTGTACATTCAACACAATTATAGGTGGAAGGCGATGAAAAATTCAAAGGAGAGAGACAGTATCCACACACTGCTGTTATACATAAATGTTATTTAATGTATGATTTATTTGCACACTTGTAGCCAAAATGTTTTTGTGTTTGCATAATAAATCAGCACCTTTGGGAGGAACATCAGTGTATGAGAACTATTTCTCCTCGATATACCAAGGCTATCAGGATGTGAAATTGAATACTATGGCATGCACAGCTTTTTAGTTCCTGTAAATGAAGCATTTATAAAACCACTGCACCGTGTATATTGATCTTTTTATTGTAGTACTAAAATTATGGTGTTTAATCCTGGGAATTTTTTTTTTTTTTTAACATCACCTGTCCATACATGATAGTCATACTAGTCTGATTGAGTGGATATTGCAGTGATTGGGCAAGGGTGAAAATACTGTATGGTAGAGGTCAGAAAGCAAAAACAAAACAATGATGATAATTCTTTGGAAACTTATTTTCTGTGACATTATTGTAGTATGTATTAGAGGGAAATACGTTTTATGGATGCTAAGGACACATTAACATTCACAATACCCAGGTTACATAAGGCTTCAAATATTATTTGTTAAAATTAACAGCCATATTTATTTTAAATAACCAAATATCAGAAAGTAAAATTTTATAAATAAGAGCTTTAGTAATTGAAAATACTTGAATACACATCCCAGAACATCACCCTTTATTTGAATACCCATTCTAGAAAGTAAGTATTCCATTCTATTCTAAAATATGAAAAACTAAGATAGGCAAGTTAGACAGGGTGAAGACATTAATGTTTACAAAGAAATGTGACCATTAAATCATTCTTACGGAGTTGCACAGATTTAGTTTTTGACTTCTAAGTCCAGGATAAACTCGGCACACACATATTCAGTTGTTATATGTGCAGAAGTTGGAAGCTGAATCCAAATCAGACTCTCATGTCTGATAACCCTGGAATGCCAGTCCCCTGTGAGATCATGAAGCATTCTCTCCTGCCCCTCCCTTCCTCTCACACAAACAAAACATGCACAGCCTTTGCTTGGCTTTTAATGTGTAGTTGTCCTTTATGTAACTCATGTAACTCAGACCAGTCCTATGGATATGGATTTCTTCTTAAATTATAATTAATTTTATTGCATTTCTACAAGTGGTATGGTGATTGTCAAAGCATTATACATTACAATAAAGATTGTTGGCTCACAATTTGTCAAACCACTTGGTAAGGATACTTATTATGACAATAATAGAATATAAAATCACTTTGAGCAGGCTGCTTAAGCTGAATTGCTTCAGTAACATATCCTGCTTATAAATGGATTTACTATGTAAAACTGAGAAAGATTTATTTAAGTTGCTATGGATAAATTAATGTCTGCTAAATGCCTCTAATGTAACGAACTTACAAATTCTATGTGATCACCACTAAGACACCAATCATTTATCTGCAGGGGTATATTTTTCATGTATCACCACACTGTTTCATATGCAAGCACCAGAAAAGAACTTCCCCAACATGTCCCTCCTGTATTATTTAGCTACTTGCTTAGAATGCTTCTTATCTAGGTATGTGAATTATACTTATAGCTGGACTTTTTCTAAAGAGAACGGAAACCGCATTAAGGATATAACATCAAGGACACTCACACTGAAATGCATGTCATAGCTGTGGTGAAATATGCCAGAGGATCTTTGATCTTATGGGTTTGTTTTGCACTTTTGGGTCCTGCTAGGACCAACATAAAGGTCAGCCCATCCCACCTCCACAAATCTCAAACCAGCTCAACCAGTCAGTCTCATCTGATCACAGCACTGCTGCAATTAATGTTATGATCTTTGATTAGAACTGTGTGTTCATTTTACTGAGGGGCTGCAGATGAAAATGATCTTTTAGCTATGTCTACAATTAATCAGATTTCTATTGCTGAAATGTATGTTAAGATTATAAATTGTCACTGCAAAATAAATGGAATAAAGATAAAGATACTATTTCTAATCTACAAAAAAAAAAAAAGTATAGTAATCATACATTAAGGTTTGCAAAAGAAAGTCTTATATAACTGTGTCCCATTAGAGGTCAGTTCAGCTTCTGTTCACTTTGAGATTCATTGTAACATTCCCTTTGACCAGGGTGCCCAAACTGGTGCATATAACTGTAGCCTATATAGTTTTGCCTTTCCTGTATCTGCTGACTGCAATTTATGTGATTCACTGATTTCTTTCCGATTGAGGGTGATCTGATAATACAACATGCTTCATTATGACTCTTTCCACGTTGTCACTTGGCTATATTTGGAATTTTATTTAGCAATTGCTTCTGCCACAGCATGGCAGAACAGTTGTTGAACAACCATATTGATTTTGCGATTTAAACATAATATTGATAACGTGACCGTGGTAGGCCATCTTTATGTGGCGAAGTGAGTCTGCCCCTTTAAGAAGGCATGTTTCATAAATGTGCAGGTTACCCCTGCAAATAAGAGGAGGAAACCCAGAGTGTGCGACCCTTGTTCACTCCGGGCAGGTGTCTCATGGCGTGTGGCTGGCCTGGAAATCGCTTTGTACGCTAGATCATTGCTAGATTGGTGCAAGCAAGAATTAAAGGTATGTTTGATGATATGTCAATGACAAAGGCCCAAGCTGTAACAATACAGGGTTTTAGTACTCAAGGGACTTTTAATGTTGTGTGAAAACAATATTGTATGACAACCGCATTGTATTTGGCATAGAAGCTTAGCGGTGAAGGCCACAGCAGGACGGAAGAACGGGTGGTTGGTAGACCCATTGAGCCATACAAGCAGGTGAGCCATCTTGTTCTGTTTTATTTAAATAGGTGTCGTATCCATTGAATGTAATAAATTATAGTATGTTTATTATTTGTATTTTAAAGTGATTGAATGAGAAGTGTTGATGGTCAAATGTTATATATATCTATATATTGTGCTGGAATTAATCTTGTTTCTCTCTCTTGTGTGTATGTCCACACAGGGCCTTGTCACGTTTTTTTTTTATTATTGATATCCACCTAATCATTGAACTTGTGTGCATGCCTGAGAATCACTGTGTGTTGAACCTTGGTTTGCTGTGTTTTGTTTTGTTAACAGAGAACAACCTTTGCATCCAGCTTTGATATAGCTTGAGACCTTAAACATTCCTCCAATCTAGTGTTAATAAACCTGTTCGATTTTTTTTTTGTATAAACTTGACTCTGGTGTTTTACTTAATGTAAACTAAGGTGAACCATACTACAAAAATGTGGCGCTGCGAGCAGGGTCACCTTGCATCAGAGTCATTATTTGTTATACTGGATGCACCAGGTGGGAGGTAGTGATAGCGCACGCACTGGTATAGTATAATATAAAACGTGACAAGGTCCCGAAGACCACGGGTTGGCGAACAGTGTGCAGCCCGGAGCAAGAGCAAGGCAAAAGGTCAGTCCAGGACTTGGAAGAGCAGCTGAATGAACTGAGGATAAGACTGGCCACTGAACTGGCTGTGAAAGAGGCTCTGACTGGCTCCATGGGGAGGTACAGACTCGAAGGTCACGGAGAGAAGAGGTCAGGGCCGGCCCGTGGCAGAAACGGTCTATGCGGTTGTTTAGGGCCACACGACCACGAGGGGGGGCCACACAATGTAATGTTTATCTAAGGTAAATAACGTTATTTTAGCAATTACGTTATTCATCCCCTATCGCGTAACTAGCTGACATAATCCAACAGCACCCCCCCCCCCCCACACCCGCTCGGACAGATTTGCTTAGGGCCACCAAACTGCTAGGGCCGGCCCAGGAAGGGGTAGAGAGCAGTGTAGACTAAACAAAAGAAATGTTCTAAGTTTTCTGGCAGCTCTTTGTTTTCTGTTTTTGATTTTATTGAGGACATTGGGCCTCATTCACCAACCATTCTTAAGAAGAATTTTCTTCTTAAAACCCACTTACACAGTTTTCATGAAGATTCTGACATTCACCAATGTTTTCTTATTTGGGATTTGTTCTTAGTTCTCAGAATCTACGCACACTCAAAAGCACACATGTTTGTCCAAAATAATTGGTAATTGCATTTTCTTCAATTCTACAGTTGTATAATATTATCGGATCTAAATTACAATAATATTTTTATCATTTATAATATTTTATAATTTTTTAATAATTAAGTTTCATTATTTTAATGTGCTTTAGCATTAAGGTGCCAGGTTCCGCCTCAGAGGGTGATTGCCTCAGCAGGAGTCATCTGTAAATAAATGATAAAAATCAAACCATTGTAGTGACCTTTTATTTTTGGGGGTTTCAATTATGCAATGTTTGGTCTATAGCTACTGCAAAAGCAAATGTTTAAATTTAGTTTAAATGTTTAAATAGGTATTGTGTCCATTAATTATAATAAATTATAGTATGTTTTATTATTTGTATTCTAAAGTGATTGCCATACAAGCGGGCGAGCCATTTTGTTCTGTTTTATTTAAATAGGTATCGTATCTATTGAATGCAATAAATTATATTATGTTCATTATTTGTATTTTAAAGTGATTGAGAAGTGTTGATGGTCAAATGTTATATATATATCTATATATTGTGCTGGAATTAATGTTGTTTCTCTCTCGTGTGTGTATGTCCACAGAGGGCCTTGCCACGTTTTTTTTATTTATTATTGATATCCACATAATCATTGAACTTGTGTGCATACCTGAGAACCTCCGTGTGTTTAATCTTGGTTTGCTGTGTTATGTTTTGTTAACAGAGAACAACTGTTGCATCCAGCTGATAGCTTGAGACCTTAAAGATTCCAATCGTGTGTTAATAAACCTGTTTGGTTTTGTATAAACTTGACTCTGGTGTTTTACTTAATGTAAGGTGAACCATGCTACATTTAGTACGTGCGTCCCCCACTAATTCAGTGAAATCCCCGTCAATTGTTGTGGTAGTCCATAACCAGCACACACTAAGAAGCTTGCATCACCCAACAACGATTTGATTCGGAACTAGAAGGTTTTTATTTTTTGTGATTTCACAACAGGTTCACAACAGCCAAATCCAGGTTTATTGTTGTGCCCTTCTTTACTTCCTCCTAATGTGAGTTATGTTTTATCGATTTTGTCAATGGAACTTTCTTTTAAAATCAGGAAGCACCCGGTTTTATTTTGCGTACGGACCCAGATTTATTTATTTTTTGCTAGAGCGACTGCGAGCGACCACCGCTGCTGGGAAACATTTAGTGTCACACCGTAATGTCCTATTTGATGTGTAAAATAAAATATTATATATGTGTACATTCTATTCGCTTATAGTCCAGTACTTTCAGAATAGCTTTTTCAACAAGAAAATTGCATAACGCCTTTTTGAAAACGAGTAGTTACAACATCATTTAAATTGGTGGAAAAACATATGCCATTTTCTGCAATGACCTACACAAGTGCAGCAGTGCTGCAGCTCAAGTTGCACTCAGCACTGGAATAGGGCTGGTCATTTACCCATATTGAACATGGCTGCCTCATTGCTATGATGAAACACGCCTGTAACTAATTTTGTTGTCATAAAAATTCATCTAGTGGTGCTGAAATGAGGTAAGTGTCAGTTTTTTTCCCTCATTGCACGGAATGAGCAGTAGGCTACACTAATGAAACAACTCGCTGGCCATGAACGTTGGTGCTGTCAAGGCTGAGAAAGATGGCGGACGGGTTGTGATAGCTAACTACAAGGGGCGGATAGCTACGACGTTAGCCTGATAATTAGCTAGTTAGCTAAAGTTTATCAAGCATTGGGTTAACTAGAAAAATGTTTATTCAACCTTCACCAGTGGTCTTGGCAAATTACATTTATTGTCGTACGTTAGAACGCTACGGTTCTTCTAAAGTCGTCTACTAGTTAGCTAACGTTAACGAACTAACCAGGCTATCTGTCTAGTGTTGATAAATAACATTAATAGCTGCTATTATTTAGCTAACGTTAGCTAGCTAGTCGACTCAGAGCGAGCTAACTGTACATCGACTATTTCCAGCAATTATATGTGTGCCGCAAAGAGAAGGAAACTTTTTTCTCTACGGTCTATGGTTTGTCCCCATATCAGGGAACTATCACTAGGAATCAAGCTAGCTGTGTGTGCCTCGCCCTAGCAAAAATGGTGTACGGCATCACTTCTGTTCTGCAAATATGATTGATGTGTTATGCACTTATGGCTAGACTGGTATATTGCAATTCAAATACAGTTCTTAAATAAAAATGAAGACTAGCGAAATTGTTGCTGTGGAGTGGGCACTTTATAAAAAAAAAAAAAAAAACTTTATATATAACCGGGGAAAGTTGAATTAGATTTTAGGTATTTGCACATGAATAACAAACTCAATATTTGCTTTTCACGCTTAATTTTAAACTGACCATGAATAGTCATGACTATTGTCAGGTACGTATCATACATGTTACTGTGGGTACAGTCGTACAATGGCAATTTTGAGTCACTCTGTTGTTTGTAGGCTAATTACTGTAGTGACTGGGTTTTTTTCTTTTCTTTTTTCTTGTTTAATACATCTGAAGTCCAGTATGCTTTTGAGTGTCACATTTGAAAGTTTAAAAATGTTTGATACTTTTTTCTTAGTTGTGAATGAATTCTCCTTTTTTCAGTGGTTTAGGGAATTTAATTCTGTTTTGAATAAATAATAGCGAGTCAGGAATTCTTGGTAAGTGGGCAAACAAGAAACATAACTCATGACAGAAACAATAACTTTCTGTGCCAGCTAAAAGTACTGTCTCCTTTTTAAGAGAACAGTTAAATGATTCTAATGTGAACTTATCTATGTTCTTTTCTGAGATAGAAAGTCTGTTTCTAGATCTAACTGGTGAGCAGTTTCCTCCATCAGTAGCTTTACAACATGAAAGAGAATTCTCTGTGTTTGGTGCATTCAACAGATTTTCTACTGTCCTTTTACGAAGTCTTAAGCTTGATTTCACAAATATTGGAACATTGCCAGCAGTATCATTGACAGTAGCCTAATTAAATTAAAATGTCGGGAGCGGTTACATGTGTGCCTATGTTATGAAGTGATATATAGTTATGAAATACACAGCTGGTTATGTTGATCGAGCTCTGTGTGACAGCCTTGTTGTTGAAAGGTACAGTGCTGTGAAGAAGTATTTGTCCCCTTCCTGATTTCCTCTATTACTGCATATTTGTCACACGGAATGGTCTCAGATCTTTGGACAAAATGTCTTATCAGACAAAAGGAACCTGAGTAAACACAAAGCACAGTTTAAATGAATTATTTCATATACGTAATGAAAAACATTATCAATCACCCATGTGAAAAAGTAGGCTATTTTAAACTTTGTTGCACCACCTTTAGTAGCAATAACTGCTACTATAATTTCATATGCTTTCACAATGCTGTGGGGGAATTTTAGCCCACACTTATATGCGGAACTGCTTTAATTCAGACAAATTAATAGGTCTTTGGACTTTGACTAGGCCAGTCCAAAACTTTCATTTTTTCTATTCAGCCATTCAGACATGGGTTTGCTTTTGTGTTTTGGATCATTGTCTTGCTGCATAACCCAATTATGCTTCAGCTTCTGCTCATGGACAATATACTTTTTTGTGATTTAATTTTTATTAGGATAAACAAAACAATATATACACAGACCAGTTGGATTGTAGCAGGCACAACAAAAACAAAAACACAAGCAGAAGCACCCAACACAAGACAGGATAACATGAAATAAACACCAGACCATCACAAACTCCTCCTCCTCCCCACACCCCTTCTCAGGATTTGTCCTTGGACCAACAGCACAGTGTGATGAGCAGTGCATTGTAATGTACGGGACATCCTGCTGCCACTAATAGCGATGTTCTCTAATTCATATGTATAGCATGACTATACTAAAAATATATACGATCAGGCAAATTATATAGGCTATATAGACATACATGTATATACACACTCACAAATACACATTTACATATATACGTACATACATGCGTATATGTATATATGTGTGTGTGTGTATATGTATATACAGTATATATACAGTACATTATATATGTAGTGGAAAGACATGGGGAAAAGTAGTGGAGGGGTGTTACGTGAAGGCAAGGTGGCTCCAGCAGGAGGAGTCATGGGTTCTCCCAAGTGGCTAACAGTCCGAACGACACACAGTTAAGGGAAATTAAACAATCAAGGCATCCTTAAATCCACAGGTGTGGCTGCAGGGTGTGAAGTAGCTTTGTGGGAAGGCGTGCTGGTGTTGTTGTTGGTGAGCGCTCTCTGTTGGAACTGCATTGTGGATGTATTTGTTTATATGCCCACCTATGCATATATATATATATGCACACACACACTGCCTGGCCCAAAAAATGTCGCACACTCTAATATTTCATTGGACCGCCTTTAGCTTTGATTACGGCACTCATTCCTCGTGGCATTGTTTCGACAACCTTATGTAATGTCACAACATTTATTTCCGTCCAGAATTGCATTATCTTGTATTGACAACAGGAGAGTCGAACCACTCCGTAAAGTCTTCTCCAGCACATCCCAAAGACTTTCAATGTGGTTAAGGTCAGGACTCTGGTGGCCAATTCATGTGTGAAAATGATTCCTCATGCTCCCAGAACCACTCTTTCACAGTTTGAGCCCGATGAATCTTGGCATTGTTGTCCTGGAATATGCCCATACCGTCAGAGAATAAAAAATCCATTGATTGGATAACCTGGTCATTCAGTACATACAGGTACTAAGCTGACTTCATTTTATTGCCACATAACGTTGCTGAGCCTAGACATGTCCAATTGAACCAACCCCAGATCATAACACTGCCTCCAGAGGCTTGTACAGTGGGCACTGTCCAAAAAAATCCAAACGGTGACTATATATAGCTACTGTAAGGCCATGAAGGGAGCTGCAGTGGAAGGCTGGTATTTTCCATTCCGGTGGCTCCACCCCCTTCCAATTGCCAGCTCCGCCCCCTTGTTAAACCCACCTGAAAGCCATTCTACCTAATCAAGCTCAGTATAAGTAGGAGCCCATACAGCTGTGAAGGTGTGGGAGTTTGGAGTTTTTTTTCGTGAAAAGACTGAGTGAGTGCTACAGATATTGTGTTGGAACCTGTGAATGACCTGTTTTCTGTCTGAGTGCCCGATTACCTTTTGACCATTTTTCTGTGAGGAACTGAACCGTGTACCGAACTGTGCTTGTTTTTTTGACCACTCTTTTGTCTACTATTTGTCTTGTCGGTAAGCAGCTTAGCTGCCCGACTTAGACAGGGCCCAAAAGACCAGTGTAGTTAGGCTCACTTGGAGCTAGCCTTTTTGTTTGTATTATTTTGCTTGTTTTCCTGTTTTCAAAATAAAAGTCCCGGTTACGTTGACCGAGACAACTAGGCCTATATCCGTTCTGGTGTTTATGTTAAATTATTGCACCTGTCACCCCTCCCCGGTGGCGCCTCCTATCGTTGGGTTACGATACATATACACACTTATAAATCCTACTTAATCACTGAGGAAGCAGTTTGCCAGTAAGCTACATGATGATACACTACAGAGAAATATCAACCTATGCGAAACCTCAGCCCTTATTCTTACTTACATACATGCATACGTACGTACGTACATACATATACATTTCAAACTATATAACTTTATCTTCAGCACAAGTCAAGTAATCTAAAACTTAATCTTTTCTGTGATACCATTTAAAAAATGTACATTACTCTGTTTGGCACCTTGCATTATGGCTACAGGGCACCCTAAACTCAAAATGTCCATAGAGGACAAGTACCACTGTGGTATATTAAGTGGGTAAATTAAAGAAGTCAGGTTTGAGACATGAAACAACAAAGCGGGGGAAACAGGTGCATTCTTCCCAGCGATCAGTGGTAGCACTCATGCCACAGAACGCCAAAAAACATCAACATCAGGACAGAGTCCCACATATGCATATATGTACCTGGAGTTCCCTGGGGAAAGAAAAGACAGTTGGGGGAATAATTTGGTGAAAACCTGGCTAGCTTTCAAATGGACTGCATTTATATAGCGCTTTTATCCAAAGCGCTTTACAATTGATGCCTCTCATTCGCCAGAGCAGTTAGGGGTTAGGTGTCTTGCTCAAGGACACTTCGACACACCCAGGGCGGGGTTTGAACCGGCAACCCTCCGACTACCAGACAATCAGTCTTACCTCCTGAGCTATGCCGCCCCTTTCATGGGGTGAGTTCTCATAACAGTTATGTTATGTTATGTAGTATCATTTGGACATCTGGGTTTCTGGAGGCTGGATATTTGACCAAACCCAAGACCAGTTAGCCTAATATTAGCAGTTCTTAGATCTTTGCTTAGGGATGCACATATGAAAATTTCTGACCGATACTGAGGCCGATTATGTGGGGGATACATCGGCCCTTATCGATAACGATTGTTTGGTGGTTCTGCTTCCATAATTTTTATGAACTACAATTAAGTACAATTTTGCCATTCTAATAAACACAATTTTAATTGCAGCAGGATGGCGTATTGACATGGTCTGATGGTGCAGCAGGGTGGCATATTGACATGGTCGGATGGTGCAGCAGGGTGGCATATTGACATGGTCTGATGGTGCAGCAGGGTGGCGTATTGACATGGTCTGATGGTGCAGCAGGGTGGCGTATTGACATGGTCTGATGGTGCAGCAGGGTGGCATATTGACATGGTCGGATGGTGCAGCAGGATGGCGTATTGACATGGTCTGATGGTGCAGCAGGGTGGCATATTGACATGGTCTGATGGTGCAGCAGGGTGGCGTATTGACATGGTCTGATGGTGCAGCAGGGTGGCGTATTGACATGGTCTGATGGTGCAGCAGGGTGGCATATTGACATGGTCGGATGGTGCAGCAGGATGGCGTATTGACATGGTCTGATGGTGCAGCAGGGTGGCATATTGACATGGTCTGATGGTGCAGCAGGGTGGCATATTGACATGGTCGGATGGTGCAGCAGGGTGGCATATTGACATGGTCGGATGGTGCAGCAGGCTGTCTGCAATTTATTTTTGCTTTCAAATTTCTGTTCTGTATCTTCGATAATTAAAATGCTCACAAGGAAAGGATAACCTAATACACTGCGTTTATTGCATAGAAATAAGCTGTATAACCTCTGCCGCATTATAATTAAAACATGCATATAGAGCATCGTTAATAATGTTACCTACTTGTGACAAAGAATATTCTTTAGAACATTCAATAAAAATGTAGGCTATTAGATAAAATGAATTTACATTAGATTAAATGAAAGTGCCAGGGACTTGCTGGCTCTGAAGCAATGCTATTGCAGGAAAAAATAGGGACACACCTGGCATTACTTTTCAGGTTTACCAAGGTTTTATGCACCTTGTGCGTTAATGTTGACGTCCTTTAACCTTTACAAAATATTAGCACAGCATGAGCATTGGAGGAAAAGGTTAATACTTGGTTGTCCGTCCGCCACTTTAGGGGAGCCGGTTCTTGTTTAGGCCATGCGCACGTTGTCGTAAAGTTTCTTCTAACTGTGAAAGATGCCTGACTAGTGTTCATTCTGGACACAGGTGAATGCCTGACTAGTGTACATTCTGGACACAGGTGAATGCCTGACTTGTTTGTATTCTGGACACAGGTGAATGCCTGACTTGTTTGTATTCTGGACACAGGTACATGCCTGACTAGTTTGCATTCTAGACACAGGTGAATGCCTGACTAGTTTGTATTCTGGACACAGGTGAATGCCTGACTAGTGTACATTCTGGACACAGGTGAATGCCATGCATCTTCCATTGAAATACCAGTCTGGTAACATTTCCCTCAGTCCAGTGTCCATTTTTGTTCGCCGCAAACTACCTTTTCAGACCGTTTATGTTTGCAAACGTTCGAAGCGAACACAAAGCTAACGGAAAAAAATTTGAAATAGTTTGCAAACGTTTGCCTTGTTCGCTGAACTTGAACGCCCGTCTTAACTGCCTCCCATAAAACTCTGGTGCCACTGACTGACCCTTTGTTCATATTATGAATTCTGCCCATTGAACATTCACTTGTTCAATGAATTGTTCATCCTGTAATAGCGAAATATTGAAACATCATCTGGCTGCTCTTGGCTTCTCCAGGTGAGAGGGGAATTTTTGTAAGCATTATGATCGGAAAGAACCACTGGAAGGTGTAGAGATCTTGTGGTATAGTGTACTTGTGGCGTAGTGTACTTGTAGAAACTTTGCGGTTACTTTCACTCTGATGCTAAGGTTTAATAGGAGTGAGGTTTAAATTCAGTAGGGCTAGCTGAACTTCCACTGCGATGGTGACAAAAGATAGCCTATTTCTTTCTTGCGTATTCATGCTTAACTTCGTAATAAACAAATGCACTGCTTTAAATTTTTATTGTCTTTCTGACAACACTTTTACCCGCTAACATGGTCTTATAATAAAAAGAACACAGATTTATTCAATAGTGTAAATCTTGTGCTGCAGTACAAGTGGTAGGCTGTTCATTCAGCAGAATAGTAGCGGGTTCCCCACTTTGTAAAGTAGGCCTCTTGATGTGCAGAAAACAAGGAAGGTAAGTAAAGGCCTAAAATAGAATGTGCTATGAGACCCCCAACAAAAGACTGAAGGCTGTAACATGCATCCATAACTTGGACTACACAGCCTATGTGCCATTACCTAATTTAACACCTAAGCACTTTTATTAAAGTATATGAGCATGTCTACATGCTGTGGGGTCAGTCTGGTTAGAGTATATGAGCATGTCTACATGCTGTGGGGTCAGTCTGGTGTGCAGTCTGCTGAAGTTGAGACAAGCAACTGAGAAGTCGCACTCAGATGGCACTGATGTTATTGGGCAAATAATGTTTGGCAAATGATGCCAGTTGAGGGAACCGTGACTCGTCAACTTTCCACCAGTCGAGGGGATTTGTGTATAATGATGGAGAAACATGTCTTTAATGTAAAATCTAATTGCCTATGTTAGGTTATTCATTGAAATTGTTTATGGAAATTTAACCATTTAATCAATATAATTAATTCTTATTAACAACCTTATTAATAATGAACAGTTAATAGATTACCTGTTAACATCCCTAATCTGGAAAAAGTTAGCCTATGTTTTACATATAAATTCCAGGTTTCAATCAGATGTAGCCTACTTAGTCACTCTAAGGGCATAGACTGCTATTTAATCAGCAGAAACCTTCCCAAATTAATCTGATTTCATGTCATGACACAGTCAGTTTTTCTCTATCACAGGTTGTACACAATGTGACACAGAAGTGTTTCATTGAGTGATTGATGCCATAGATTGCAGTGGATTGGTTATCCATCCTCGTCATGCTAAAAGTTCAAAAGTGAATGAAAGTCGATTGTACAGTTGGACGCAAGCAGATTCTTTGGACTGAACCTCCCTTGTCATTCCATACCTTTTGCTGTTACCTTATTTTCAACTCTTCCAGTGTCTGACTGATTTGCTTGAATCAGGCTCAACTTGAACTTGCTTGAGTTGCATTTGCTTGTAAAAACCATATTTTGGCTGACTTCATGTGTTTTGGAAGATCTCTGAGCTTAAGTGTGGCCTTCTGAATTGACAGGGAATACTGCAGCTTTGAGATAGGCCTGTCTGGACGTTTTGTTAAGAGAAAAAAATTGCAACATTTATTTGACCAAGTGTTAATGTGAAAAGTTGTTCTGTGTGTTAAAGGGACAGTTTACATTCTGGCAATTTTTGCTATTATTTCAGTTTTAGTAGGCCTATATGTTTACAAATGGCCCAAACAGTTTGTTTGTTAGTGGAGAATATTTTGGATACTTGACCAGCTGGCTTTACTGAGGCTGGTACAGGGCCATTTTTGGTTTTGTGGTCTAAAGCAAAATACACTTTGCTAAACTGCAGTGCTTAACTCCAGTGCAGCTTGTACTGCCAGGTTATGTTTCTGACACTAGCCATTGTAAATATGGCAGGTCGGCAGAAACTTCAGTCAGTTCTTAATATCCTTCATTACGCTTTAAAACTGATGTAATAAAAAAAATGTCCTAAAACTATGCATAAATGAAAACATGGCAAGAATACGACAACATAAAGCTTGCTAGTGTAGCTTGCAACTTCCCCAAATCTTTTTAACAGAAGTTCTACATCTTAATTAAAGGAGTAACATGGTGGTTGAACGTGAAATTTCCCAGTTGTAAAAGCAAACTAGCTAGCTAACCTTATCGATAACATTGCCTTATGAAAGCAAACTACCTAGCTAGCTAACTGAATATAACCAGAAATAATCTAATAGTCCTTAAAAGGCACTCTAATTTAAGTGAACCTAACGTTAGTCAAATATTTGCATTGTCTTGCCTGTAAGCCAGCGGCGCAAACTATGGATCTCGAGTTATCCATGGGTTTACGGGGTGTGGAAAGGGGAGTGGTTACTGTATTTGTGACGCACCAAGTTGACAACTTTCTCAACCGGTTGAAAATAGGACGATAAATTTAAAATGCATATTTCTCCAAAAATACAGAACGGACATATTTAATACTTTACTCATTGTGTTTCTTCAATGCCTCTTGTGCAAATAGCACATAAAACCGAGAAAGTGTGAGAATCACCATGGTACTCCTTTAACATTGGCGTCGATGCTGGTTTCCATCAGTAAAATGGCTGCCCGTGTCTGTCGTCCACAGGTGGTTGGTGTGTCTCTCGGTGCTCTTGCAGTGGCCCTGAACCCTGTGTAGGTAGCACCTCCAGCCCTCCATCCCTGCTCCTGCCAGGATGTCCAGCTCTGGGTCCTCAGCCAGCCAGGGGCCCTTCAGCAGTGAGCAGAGCTGCTACCCACCCCACTCCACCCACTACACTTTCACCGCAGGGCGCCACCATCAGGTACATCTGCTGCTCTGCACCCAAAATAAGGCCACACCTCTCCTTTCCCACTTAGCCAACCCTTGTTTTTTTGAGACTCACATTAATGGAGGGAAAAGGTGAATGTGAGTAGCAGGTCACTTTTTGGGAGGGTCTTTTGCATTGCGAGTTGGTGAAAATGCTGAATTTACAGTACAGGCCAAAAGTATTAGGCTACCTGTAGTTTAAAAAAAAAAAAAAAAAAAACTTTGGGTAGAGAAGAATTCAGGTAATATATGCACATTTTTTTCAATTTTACCTGCAATAACAAAATGATTACTTTTGCTTAAAAAAAGTTTCCTCAAAATAGTCCTCTTTGGCTTTAATTACTGTTAAATTACTTATTGGAAGTCTATCCAGTCATTTTGCCACGTGGGAGGTGGAGGTGTGGGATGGTAGGTGCAGGGGTAATTTAAATCGAGTGAAATCATATCCGCCTTAAGGTTTTTAACCCCTTTGCGCACATGCCAAATCTGGCCAATCCTTGCCCATTTAGGGAGTACCCTATTTAAAGCTTTATAACACCAGATGTGAGCATTACAGAGACTTGAAAATGGCTTAAATGAAGCAAGACATTTGTACCATTTACAATACTAACTAAGATTAGTTTATGTTCGTAATTTAGGAAGAAATGAAGTGCCACAAATGCAATTGTCTAGGCAAAAAATCTAAAATGAATTTGGTCTTTTTTAGTTCAATGAAATACTGCGAAATTGCAAATATACATCAGGTTACACTATACATGTCCTGGATCAAAAACTCCTTGACCACAAGTGCGTCAAATCAAAGGGTGGGTACGCAGAACTACTGAAGATCTATGAATCAAAAAGTAAGCAGTGTACCCAGTGTCTCCAGATCTATCCAAAATGTATAAATTATGCTGTGGCAAACACGCCTGCCACAGGCCACCGAAGTGGCTTTCTTTGGGGCCCTCCAGCACAGAGACACAGGGAGATGATGTTAAAACAGTCCACATTTATTCCACGAGGGTTTGGCAAGATGGTATAGCCAAATGAGCAGATGTTAAACCCTGTCATGACAGAGAGCTTCTGGTGTGGGTGGGGATGGCAGATTTAAACCTGTGCGCAGTGATTACCTCACTACGCACAGGTGCAGCCACTCCTGTTCCTGGGTCCAATTAGCCTGGCCAATTATCTAATTCTTCACCAATTATCCAATTGGCCAGGTCTAATTAGCTTGACCCAGGGCAGGTGTGGCTGCTTAAACCAGCCATCCCCACACCACATACCCCCAACGCCAAACTGAGGCCAGGGAGAATCCCTGGCCGAAGCCTCCCACCCCTGCACTCCCAACAAAGCAAAAGACAAATAAAAAAAAAAAGAATAAAAAAAACTGTAAACACGCTAAAAAAAAAAAGTCAGGGTGGGTGGCCCCGGAACAGTCCAGTACATGCTGTGCCCCTCCTTCTGACGACAAGGCAGCCCTTCTTCCTCCTCCCTCCCGGAGCACGGGAAGTCCTGGGCTGCTCTGCTGGCTGGTGGGGGCGTCACCGGCTTGGGCTGTTCCAGGGGCTGTGGTGGGGTGGCTGGGCTGGTGGGCTGGTGGACTGGCCGTGTGGTGCTGGGGACCAGGAACCCTCGTGGCTGTGGTGGCCGCCAGTCGGCTCTGCTGGCAGGCGGCTGCAGGCTTATCCCCTCATGGGCTCCGGGCAAACCAACCAGGCCAAAACAAAGAACTAAAAACAACCAAAACGGACGAGAAAGGAAGCAAAACGGCGCGGCCACCGCTCGTGCGCCGCCCGTGGCTGACCCGCCTTCCCGGCCAAGTCCAGCTCACGGCGCGACCACCTCTCGTGCACCGCCCGTCGCTGACCTGCCTTCTCGGCCAGGTGCAGCTCCTCAGCATCCCAGCTCTGGATTGCCTCCTTCCCCTCCCTGGTCATCTTCAGCTCCCCATTTTTGGCCCGGAGGATCCACCCGAAGCCCTGTCGGGAACACCTCAGCCGCCCCTCCTCCAGTGTGCTTCCTGGCTGGCCCTCCTGTGCCTCTTTGCTGTGCCGGAGGAGCCCCACGTTGGGCGCCACTGTGGCAAACACGCCTGCCACAGGCCACCGAAGTGGCTTTCTTTGGGGCCCTCCAGCACAGAGACACAGGGAGATGATGTTAAAACAGTCCACATTTATTCCACGAGGGTTTGGCAAGATGGTATAGCCAAATGAGCAGATGTTAAACCCTGTCATGACAGAGAGCTTCTGGTGTGGGTGGGGATGGCAGATTTAACCTGTGCGCAGTGATTACCTCACTACGCACAGGTGCAGCCACTCCTGTTCCTGGGTCCAATTAGCCTGGCCAATTATCTAATTCTTCACCAATTATCCAATTGGCCAGGTCTAATTAGCTTGACCCAGGGCAGGTGTGGCTGCTTAAACCAGCCATCCCCACACCACATATGCATTGCTGTAAATCACAACATAATCATGTATTTCACTACAAATCAACTGTTTGACTGAAGAAACTCACTGTTGCATCATTTTCAAGTGGGAATTACAAGCTTTCTGTCAGTACAGTGGCTTAAAATATCTAGGGGTCCAGAAATATATCCAAAATGCTTTTTGTCCATTATCAAGCATATACGTGAGCCTCTTATGAAGCTTTAATGTGAAACATTGATATCAGATAAAAAACGTAATGCAAAAACATTATCATATTGTGGTACAGTACCTAAATGTGTAATCATTAACTCTTGTATATTTTTCTGTACTCTACAGTATGTGATGTTTTCTTGTATTGGGATGGGACAATATTCAACTGTCCACCACATTTTGGCAATGTTCCAGTTGAGGTTACATCCGGACAAGGGGCAACAACTCGCCTCTATGAGTGAAGCCTTTTACCCCAGTGGCTACTGCGTGAACTGCAACACCTGGTTGCAAAAAGAACTTGAAACCCCGCCCACCCAATATTAAGTCAATTGGGAAAGCCTGAAAAGAGGCCAATTTTCTCTGAGGAAATATAAAGTCAATACATTTTTTACACAAGAAATGATGGTTTAACTAGTTAATCCCATCCCTTGTAATGTCTCCCCTGGGCCTGATTTTTAAAAATAATTCCACCAAAATTCCCAAATCTGGGTTAATTTCAGTGCGTGCAATGTGGCTTGTCCTACTACCGTATGACCATATAAGGATTTCCCCATCCTCGCAGCCAGGCAGAGTGCTTCAGCGGCAGGTGTGATGCTGTGTCGTTTTATTCCGATTAGCTAGCTACATATGATCTCACCATTTAAAAGTCCAAGGTCCAAAAATGTTGTGTGCTACGTTCAGCTGGTACTAACCACTATTCTAAGGATTCTTCTCTCCAGTTCTTTCGGTTAATTTGAG
Source organism: Anguilla rostrata (assembly GCF_018555375.3). Taxonomy (NCBI): domain Eukaryota; kingdom Metazoa; phylum Chordata; class Actinopteri; order Anguilliformes; family Anguillidae; genus Anguilla; species Anguilla rostrata. The sequence goes on from NC_057944.1 coordinate 541,439, forward strand.
ACATTTTCAGATAAACAAGGTTCTATGTCAAAATGCGATTTCTGGCCAGTTTGGGGTTTCAGTTGATTCTCATGAAGTCTTGTCTTTTATAATTTGTATATGTTGTTGTTGGTGAAAACAGATTTGTAAGCAGTTTTGAAGCTTCTTTAAAAAGACAAACTAGCGGGATTTGCTTAGCTAGGGGAGCAAGCTTACTGTCTTGCTATCGATCTATCTGTCTAGCTAACTTGCTAGCTAGTTATCTTGTGATACATCTGTCTAGCTATCTAGAGTTCTGTTATTTATCTGTCCATATAACTAGCTGGCTAGTTAGCTAATGATCTATTTTATCTATTTTTCTATGTAAATATCGTAACACTAAACGTATCTTGCACAATTAACTTTTTGAAATGTTATGACAGTACGGTTCTGTGGTTGCAAGGCCACGCTTGTTGTCCAGACGTGGATTTTCCTGTTGTCTGGGACTCGTCTTTCGCTCCACTGCGCTTGCGTTGGTTGCAACGGGCAATGTGGCTGCGCCCTAGTTTGGGCTTCATGCGCCAGTGAGCACTAACCATAGCAAATCAGTGGGTGGACGTCATGGAGCACTTCGTCCATATGTTTATACGGTCTATGCATCCGGTACATACATTAAACACAAACTACTTAGCAAACCAACGAAATCTTACGTTACAGTGTGAAATATCCGCAATCTAAAATACCACTAACCTTTTTAAAGACACTCAATTTCAAAAATAACATATATAACCAAAATATTTTCAGCAGTAACACTTACATTTGGACAATGAAATCTTATCTGTGTTCAGTAGATTGAGACAGAGACAGAATCAATGCTGTCGCTCCCCAGTTCTAACTTAGTCCAGAAAAGAGTATATCAGTTAGGTATATCAGGAAAAGTATGCCTTAGCCATGCTCAGAATATCTCAAGAATTATAGTATTTTACCAGAAATTAATCGATAAAATGTTGCCAGTTCCAGTGTCTTTTACTGCTACCACAGACTGAATGCGTAATACAGCTATAATGAGACAAAACTTCTGAGTTGGAATAGTGTTTTTACGCTGTAACACACGATTGCAAAAGTAAAGTTAGAGATATTATACATCGTTAGAAAGCTTATTCTGTCACCTATTGGATCGATTAACTGTCGATCAAGCCAGTTTGTACTAGAAAAGACGACAACACGTGTGGTATTACGCACAGCAATTTTGGAAGGTACCCAGGCGTCACAAATAAGAGTATATTTCACAAACGGATTGTCCAAGACAATATATGACCACTACGTCTGGAAAGGGACATCTCTACATGTAAAACCAATGGTAAGGTTGTATATTTATTCCATATTTATTCGCAGATATAGACAGTAGAATGACATGATACAATTTTAGAAAAAATTCCTCTTGTTTATTTCATTGTTCAGTGAGCAGCTTTTTTCACAGCTGTACTGGCATACCTTCGGCTATTGTTGGCTTTATCAATCAATCAATCAATCAATTTTTATCTGTATAGCTCTTTTAACAAAGGAGCTTTTTCACAAAGCAGCTTTACAGAGAACCGGCCCCCAAAGAGTAAGCCTAGGGCAACAGTGGCAGGGAAGAACTCCCTGACTGATAGCAGGAAGAAACCTTGAGCAGAACTGGACTCAGAGGGGGAGCCCATCTGCCGCGGGCAGGCACCGGTTTGTTATGGAAAGTCAATAGTGGCAGGAGGCGGGGGTGCCCAGCTGGTCTAGCTGGTCTAGGGCTGGAGCTCCGGGCCGGGGGGGGTGCTCAGCAAACTTGGGCTAGAGCTCTGGGCAGGTGCCTAGAGCTGAGGAAACGAGAAAAAAAAAACATTGTTAGGGGGTTCAAAAGGTAGATTAGCAAGCAGAGTAGAAGAGACAGAGGTGCCTGCGTGCAATAAGGAAAACCCTGGCAGAATAAGGCTATCGCAGCATAGCTAAGGGAAACAGAGGCAGGGGCCAACGCAGCCATGGGGGCAGGCTTGAGACAGTCATCACCAGACCATGACCAGTTCAGCTTAACACAGCATGTTTCCACAATTTGTTCCATCCGTGAAAAACGCAGAAGCACGGCTGAATTACCGCACTTCTCCCTCGGGTCCCGCAGAAAAAGAAAAATTAATTTATTTGTCCTTTTACAGCAACAAAAGATGAATGAAAAGTGGTTGTAAATTAGTCCTTGTAGTCAAACTTAACGAAAAACTGGTTACAAAAAGAATTGATGAGGAAGAGCGTGGTCAAAATAGTGTTTTTTTACCAAGCTCCCCCTTTTCCATCGGCTAACCCGAAATACAACTGCGCCTCACGTCATATAGCCTTTGCCCTCTCACGTCACCTCAAACGTGGCATTAGGCATAAGAAACATAAGTATAATTTAAAACCATTAAACATAATCCTCAAAGGCCATACCTCAAAACATAAATCTTAATTCAGTATGTTAAATGAAAATGGCTAACATTCCGGCCCCTAATTTTTGTATAACAAATAATTATCAAAATTATACATCAATAGCCATTAAGTTACTCATTCATACATCATCATACATCAACCAAGAATAAGCGCAAAGCATCCAAGTATTGTACATCACCAAAGAAGTGTATATCATCATCAATTAGTATGTAATCAAGCATAACATAGTTTTAGAGGTTTAGAATCCATACCAAAGTCCATTCAAGTGTGTGTGTGTATGTGAGAGTCCTTGAAAGGGGTCCACCAAAAAGAGAATTGAAAAAACTCAAAAAATTCTTCAGTCATAAAGTCCATGATAGCAAAAACTTTGAGGTCAAGATTTCAAAGTAAACATAAACATTTAAGCACCAATTTGTACATTAAAGAATACATTCTTATGCATCTACTGTACATCATTTCATTTACATACAGCATGCATTCAAGTGTGCTTTAAGATCAGCTTCCATTTCAATATTCAATAATGTCAAACATCCAACCTCAAGTTACATACACATCAGCTAAGGATTGTCAAACCTATTCTGCTTCAAGCAAAAGGCATAACTTAGTAATAGGCCTTTCCAATTCATTGGTTTGCGTCTTAACACGTACTCTACGGACAAAACCTTTATAATCTTTCATAGTTTCTATAATACGCCCCATAGACCATGAATTTCTGGGAGCAGAATCATCAATTATAAGGACTAGATCCCCAACTAAGAAGCTTCGGTGTGGTTTATTCCACTTTTGACACTGTTGCAGTATGGGGAGGTATTCTTTCGCCCATCTTTTCCAAAATAGATCACTAATATATTGTACTTGTTTCCAGTGCCTTTTTCCATATGTCTCAACAGACTCAAACAGACCAGGTGGTAGAGTGGGCTTCCCTTTTAACAGTAAAAGGTGATTTGGCGTTAATGCCTCAAGATCATTCGGGTCATCACTGGATGGTGTTATTGGTCTATCGTTCGAAATAGCCTCAACTTCACAAAATATGGTATTGAGTGCTTCATCATCAACCATTTGTTGGTTGGTGACAGAGCAGAGGACCCTTTTAGTTTTTGCACAAGACGCTCCCAGACACCACCATGGTGAGCTCAGTGAGGTGGGTTAAAGGTCCATTTTATTCCATCCTGTGTGAGTGTGTTCTGTATTTTGTTTTGATTCATGTTTTGTAGTGCCTGTTTTAATTCACGATTTGCACTCACAAAATTTGTTCCGTTATCTGATCTTATTTCTTTGACCTGTCCCCTTCGACAAATAAACCTTCTTATGGCGTTGATGCAGGAATCTGTGTCAAGTGTATGGGCCACTTCAAGATGGACAGCACAGCATGTTAGACAAGTGAATATGACGCCATACCTTTTAACAGTATTCCTCCCTCTTCTTACCTCAATAGGTCCAAAGTAATCCATTCCGAGCAGAGTGAATGGAGGGAGGTCCATTGAAAGTCTGTCAGATGGGAGGTCAGACATTTTCTGTTTTCCAGGTCTCTGACGCTGTCGGCGGTATGTCATGCATTCGCTGATGACCCTTATAGCCAGTGAATTGGCATGAGGAATCCAAAACTGCCGTTGGTCAGTGGAAAGCATATGATTCCTCCCACTATGGCCAGCTTTTTCATGCACACAGCGGAGAATGAGCTCTGAGATGCTACTACTCTTTGGCAGGATAGCAGGATGCTTCGCCTCTTCAGGTAACGCAGATTTGCTCAAGCGACCACCTACTCTTAGGATGCCATCAACCATCACAGGACCCAGTTTGTGCAGATGACTGGATTTCTTTACGGCCTTTTCATTGCTCAAATTTGAGATTTCCTCAGGAAAGTGCTGCTTTTGCACAAAACTGACTACTGTTTTCTCAGCTTTATCAAGATCCTCCAGTGAAAGTTTGTGAGTCAATTCTTTCATTTGGACTTTGGGTTTGACATCTAATATGGTGTTATTGTCAGAATGTGTATTATTTGTCTTTTTCTTTTCATCACACCTCTGTTTTAGTGTGTCTTTAAACTTTAAAAGCCGTGCCACTGCTCGTTTCAGGTCTGTCCATTTGGAAAAGTATGAAAGCAGCTTGCTGGTGGGACAAGACTCTTCCATTGGCTGAACAGATGTGACATGAACAGAAGCTTCTTGCTTTATCTCAGGGTCACCATCCGAAATGACATCCATCTCTCCAAGTGTTCCTGGCCATTGAGAGTGTTTGTGAAGCAATTCCGGCCCATTGATCCACGTTTTGCACTGAAGGAAAGCTTTGGCTAAACTGCGTGAAGCTGCATCAGCTGGGTTCTCCTTTGAAGAGATATGCCTCCATTGCTCTACCTTTGATAGAGAGTGAATAACTGAGATTCGATTTGCAACATATGTCTTAAATCTTTTGCTTGTGTTTGCAATCTATTGCAGAACTGTCATGCTATCTGACCAGAAGATGGAATTTGTTAATGAGAACTGCAACTCTGTTTTCAGCATGTGATCCAGTCGTACAGCTAAGACTGCTGCTGCTAGCTCCATTCTGGGGATGGTAGTACACTTAAGAGGTGCTACTTTGGCTTTTCCAAAGGCAAAAGACACACAGACTTCACCCTTACCATTTGTGAGCCAAAGGTAGGACACGGCGCCATACCCTACCTCACTAGCATCACAAAAGTGGTGCAGCTGTGAGGTCACCAAAGTCTCTAGGAATAAAGATTCTGTCAACACTGAATGTGTCCAGTAGGTGGAGTGAGCCAAGCCATTTTTCCTAAGTTTGAGCTACATCATGCAGGATTTTTTCATCCCAACTCAGTTTCAACTTACATAAGCTTTGCAAGATCTGCTTTGCTACAAGTGTGATGGGAGCCAAAAAGGGGTCATAAATTGAACATACAATGGACAGAATGCCCCTTTTGGTTATCTGGTGATACTTGATTGCTATGCTGAAAGTAAAGACATCTCTTTCAACGTCCCATTGAGCACCAAGAGCTCTTTCCATTGACAGCTGCTCCTTGCTCAGATCCACAGTACTCACTTCTTTTGCTCTATCCTCTTCAGGAATGGCAGAGAGGACAGTACGATCATTACTGATCCATTTGTTTAGATGGAAGCCACCTTTTGAACGTACTTCAGTGAGCTGTTGATACATAAAGGTAGCCTGCTCTGTACTGTTGACTGCTTTTAGGCAGTCATCTACATAGAAGTTTTGTCTATTCATCTTGATTGTCATCTGCTGTTTTCAGCAAAGCAAATGTTGCGCAGCTAGGTGATGATTGTGCACCAAAGATATGCACAAGCATCCTGTGCTCTACGAGTTCCCTAGAGATGTCTGCATTTGGCCACCAGAGAAAGCGCAAGAAGTTGATGTCTTCCTTTGCTGCCCGGACCTGATGAAACATCCCTTCTATATCAGTGATGAATGCAACAGGGCTTTGACGAAAGCGGAGCAATACGCCAAGTAGCGTATTTGTTAAATCAGGGCCTTGGAGCAGTTCTTTATTCAAAGAGGTTCCACCAAATGCTGCTGTGCTGTTTCTTTTTGCGTGGGTGGTAGACACCATGGTGTGGCACATACCACACCTTGCCAGTCTCAGGCTGCAATGTCAGCATACCCCTTTGTCATGACATCATTCATGAAGGCTTTATATTTGTTACAGAACACTTTATCCTTTTCAAACCTTTTCAACAGATGTTGAGCTCTTTGTTGGGCTATTTGCCTATTATTGGGCATGATCACATTGGTGTTACGAAACGGAAGTTTCAAGCGGTAACGACCATCTTTGAGTTCAGCTGAATCAGATACTATTCTCAAAACTTCTGATCTTCCTGTGACAATTCATGCTTTTCTCCATGATGCTGTTCCATGAAGTCATGATTGTAATATTTTATTAACAGGTTTTCCAAGTTTGCGATGGATATTCTATTGACTTGAACAGAAGAGTCATTGACATTTCCATTCCCCCCAAAGCCAAGTGGGCCATTGATAACCCAGCCAAGAAGGGTTTTAACAACATAAGGTCCACTACCTACACTGTTTATTATTTTCCAGGGTTCTAAAGCTCTTGGAGCATTGACACCTATTAGTAGCCCAATGCTAGCGTCAATTGGTGTCAAGTCAACTTCCTCAAGGTAAGACCATTTCCTTATATCCTTCACTTTTGGAATGTTGTCATGTGTCACTGGAATTGATTTTTGTGTAAAAACATCAGGCAGTTTGAGAAATGTGTCACTGTCTAATGCAGCTACTTCTATGCCAGATATTTTATAACTGGTTATTGGTTTTCAAAAGTATCTCTGTTTTTTTACCAGGGGCGTGAAGCTGCATGGACAACTCCTCGGTACAAAATGTTGCCGAGCTTCCCGGGTCTAGGAAAGCATATATTTGTATGCATTTTGTTCCTTTCTCCAGTTTCACTTTGACAGGCACGATTGCTAGAGCACACTCTTTTGTTCCAGCCAGTAAGGCTACTGGTTGCCAGAGAGACAACTGCATCGGAATCAGCAGCTTCTTTGATGTCATTCTGAGGCTTTCTTTGATTTTCCTTTGTTTGCATGTGCAAGATTGTGGATGACTTTGTTTACACACATTGCAAGACATGCGCTTCTGACAACTTCTGCTCATGTGTCCTCTTTCTAAGCACCCAAAGCACATTCCTTTAGCTTTCAAGAACTCCACCTTTTCGTTATTTGGTTTGGTTTGAAATGATTTACATACTTCCAATGAATGATTTTTGTTGCAGAACATGCAGGGCTTTGTAAATGCACTTGAACTACTGCTTGTGGTTGGGGCTTGTTTGTTATTATGTGACTGCAACTTTGTTTGCCCGGACATTGACATTGGTGAAACAGCCGTAGCAAAACTGCTCCCCCTGCTGTTCGATTTTGAGTAAGCTTTGTGTTGCCTTTTTGATTCTGAGGTTTTATTCAATGGACTTTGAATTTCCCCAAAGATTGGATCCAGCATTATTCTAGATTGTTTATCAATAAATGCAAGTAAATCTCTAAATGTGGCTCTCTGTTTGTGTTTGTCATAGATATTACGAGTTGCGAGACTATTCCTTTCCGTGCATAAAAACTGGGACTATGTAAGGACTTTTATTTTAGCTTCGGCTTCAGCTATTTTGGTCTGCAGTTTAAGTTTTTCTTTCTTTGCTTTTATTCGCACTTCTTCCATGTATCACTCAAGTTGCTCGTCCAGTGGTCCTGACTTCGCCACCAGTATAGCGCGTTGTACTCGAGCTTCGGACAGAGCGCTAGACGCTTTGCTGCCCCTACTGGAAGCCTTACTGGTGGTCTGTGAAACTCTGTCATGTGGCCATACGGATTCAGCAACAGCAGCACCTTGCAAACCATCAGCCTCTTGCACAAGTTCACCACCCACCTCATCAGCTTTAAGCCAAAATTCAACATCGTTAAGAAACTCTTTGAAATGTAACAGTTTAGGTGCATACCAATCATTATGATCATGTTCCTTTTCCTCATCAGGCAATAAAGATTGAACAGTCATTTGTAACTCCATAAACTCAGCCAAGTATTTATTAAAGACATCGACCTGTTGTTTTACGTCTTCATTTGTGTCACCAGCCACGATAAGAGCATTTATTTCATTACGCTTTTGCGTGAGGACACCCAGCTTTTCTCTACGTGATGCGATCAATTTGAACAGTTGCTTTTCCTTCCCAACCACCATCTCATCATCGTCTACTTGTTCCTGCATTTTTACTCTTTTATTCTTTTCAGAGCGCAATCACCATTTAACAAGATTCAAACTTTCTTCCATTCATTCAAACTCTTCCTGAGCACGGCGGCCCATATTTTTTAGTCATAGTCAACACCGTATTACTCACGGTTCACCACGGGTGGTCTTCCAAACTTAAAGTTCCTCTTTTCCAGTATTCAAGGCTCCAGACTCCATTATCCAAGCACTATTTTGACTTTGTGCTTCGACCATTTGTTCCAAGCCGTGAAAAACGCAGAAGCACGGCTGAATTAACGCACTTCTCCCTCGGGTCCCGCAGAAAAAGAAAAATTAATTTATTTGTCCTTTTACAGCAACAAAAGATGAATGAAAAGTGGTTGTAAATTAGTCCTTGTAGTCAAACTTAACGAAAAACTGGTTACAAAATGAATTGATGAGGAAGAGCGTGGTCAAAATAGTGTTTTTTTGTTTACCAAGCTCCCCTTTTTCCATCGGCTAACCCGAAATACAACTGCGCCTCACGTCATATAGCCTTTGCCCTCTCACGTCACCTCAAACGTGGCATTAGGCATATGAAACATAAGTATAATTTAAAACCATTAAACATAATCATCAAAGGCCATACCTCAAAACATAAATCTTAATTCAGTATGTTAAATGAAAATGGCTATAACACAGCACTACCAATGATGATCCAGTGATAGCACTAACCGCTCAGTCCACCAGAGACTCTAGCTATGCCCGCCAACCACTCCTGCCCCTCAAATATATGTTTTGAGCCTAGCTTTAAATAAGGTGATAGTGTCTGCACCCCGTACATGGACAGGCAACTTGTTCCACAGGAGGGGAGCACGATAGGAGAAGGCTCTACCACCTATGGTACTTTTAGCTATTCTAGGAATAACAAGGAGGTCTGCACCCTGTGAACGGAGTGTTCGTGAGGGAATATAAGGAAGAAGTAAATCATTTAAGCACAAAGGGGCAAGCCCATGTAAGGCTTTAAAGGTAAGAAGTAGTATCTTATAGTCTATTCGGAATTTAACTGGCAACCAGTGAAGCAATGCTAACACTGGGCTGATGTGATATCTTGTTGCTACGATGGAATACGATTTTTTTAGTGGTAAAATAATGTTTTCATGTATGCCCAGATAGACACTATTGTCCAGTGTGTCATGCGTGGGGGGTGTAGTTACAGATGAGACTGCAGGGAGGGGGTGCTTGGTAAATGCACGACCAGTGCGATAATGGTGGCGCTGCGAAACTCTGTATTCAGCAAAGTTGTCCTGAATCATCTACTAATAAAGCTAGAACACAGAGTTTGTGTTTTCAACTCATAATTTGGTTGCAGGAGCACAGAATGTCTGAATGTCCGAATGTCTGAATATAGGCACACCGGCGTGCGGACCATTAGAGGGTGTGTGCTAAGTGGTTAAAATCCCAGGTAGCTTAATACTTTAGCCTGTAATGCAAATTAAATAGGCGCAAAAGTTGCAAGAAATATGGCAAAGAAGTAGTAGTTAGGCATCGATGTGCAGAGTCAAATAAACATATTGTGGCAAGAAGGTTATTCCCAGTGAGAAATTGCTGAGAAGCTGAAGATTTCCAGGTGCAGTGTTCAGTACACAATACATCAAGAGGCAACAGAGGAATATCTTGTCTACCAAAAGATAAGATGTCAGGAAATTTAACTACCCCTCCACCTCCCTCCCACCCCATTTGCAAAATTATTGGATAAACCTCCAATAATTTGCTTAATTGTAATTAAAGCCAAAGGAGGCTATTTTGAGGTAAACCCTGTCTGAGATTATTTTGAAGTAAAACTCATCTTTTTGTTTTATTGTAAGTTAGAAATTGAAAAACACTTTCAACTTTGTTTTGTTATTCAGTAAATGTGCATATATTAACTAAATTCTTCTCTACCTGGGTTTTTTCAAAAAGCCACATACTTTGGCCTGTACTGTATTGTGTGTACTGGTGTGTGTGCTGTATTGAGTATACTGGAGTGTGTGTTCTGTATTGCACACAACATTGGTTGGAGGAATGCAAGGGAAGCTCAGCACAGCCGTGGACAGGTCAAGTATTCAGGAAGATCAGGTATTCAGGAAGAAGATGATGTTGGAGCCAAACTGTTTCAAGCACTGCTGTGTGATTTTCCTACTTAGGTCAGCCATCGGCTCAATGGGAAGACAAAACCTTAAAGTAGTCGTAAATTTCAAAGAAATGTATTGATGACGCCAAGCATACATTAGGTCTTTAGACTTCACTTCATATTGGTAAAATCTGAAGTTTAGATTTTCATGCTATTGTCTGAAAAAAGTGCAATTTTGCATTTTTTTTGCAAGTAACATTTGATGCTCTTTTATAATTTTGGTATAAATTCATTAACATACTTTTGGAGAGAAGGTTTTCCAAGAATTTAACATGCAACAGAAGTGACTGAATAATTTGTGTAGAGAGTATTTTTTTTAAAGGATCGGCTAAAAACAGTTAATTGAGAATTATTGTGCTGCTGTTACTGCCAGTTCTCTGCTGTGCTCTCTGTGAATCTGAGTTCCCTGTGTTGTGCTCTCTGTGAGTGTGAGTTCCCTGTGCTGTGCTTTTTGTGTGTGTGAGCTCCCTGTGCTCTGCTCTCTGTGAGTGTGAGTTCCCTGTGTTGTGCTCTCTGTGAGTGTGAGTTCTCTGTGCTGTTTTTTGTGTGTGTGAGTTCCCTGTGCTGTGCTCTCTGTGAGTGTGAGTGTGAGTTCCCTGTGCTGTGCTTTCTGTGTGTGTGAGTTCCCTGTGCTGTGTTCTCTGTGAGAGTGAGTTCCCTGTGCTGTGCTCTCTGTGAGTGTGAGTTACCTGTGTTGTGCTCTCCGTGAGTGTGAGTTTCCTGTGTTGTGTTCTCTGTGAGTGTGAGTTTCCTGTGTTGTGATCTCTGTGATTGTGAGCTCCATGTGTTGTGCTCTCTGTGAGTGTGAGCTACCTGTGTTGTGTTCTCTGTGATTGTGAGCTACCTGTGCTGTGCTCTCTGTGAGTGTGAGCTCCCTATGTTGTGGTCTTTGTGAGTGTGAGCTCCCTATGTTGTGGTCTTTGTGAGTGTGAGCTCCCTGAGTGCTGTGCTGTCATGCCTGTGCTGGCTGCTGCCTGACTCTTGGCGCTGTGTGTTGTTGTGCAGCCAGAGTTTGGGGCCCTGGACTGCCGACCTCATCTGCAGGAGCTGAGCTCTGCGTCCCAGCTGCTCCAGCTGCAGCGGCGTGGGCCGTCCCTGCTCTCCGCGTTCCACCCTGGGGCCGAGAGGTAACCTCCGCACCGAAACGATACAGCGCAGTGTGTGTGCACTATAACATACATGCAGCGCAGTGTGTGCACCATAACGTACATATAGCACAGTGTGTGTGCACAATAACGTACATACATGGCAGTGCAGTGTGTGTGCACCATAACGTACATACAGCACAGTGTGTGTGCACCATAACATACATACAGCACAGAGTGTGTGCACCATAACGTACGTACAGCGCAGTGTGTGTGCACCATAACGTACATACAGGGCAGTGCAGTGTGTGTGTACCATAACGTACATACAGCACAGTGTGTGTGCACCGTGACCTACATACAGCGCAGTGTGTGTGCACCATAACGTACATACAGCACAGTGTGTGTGCACCGTGACCTACATACAGTGCAGTGTGTGTGCACCATAACGTACATACAGCACAGTGTGTGTGCACCGTGACCTACATACAGCACAGTGTGTGTGCGCCATAACGTACATACAGCACAGTGTGTGTGCTCTGTGACCTACATACAGCGCAGTGTGTGTGCACCATAACGTACGTACAGCACAGTGTGTGTGTACTGTAGCTTATTTTACAGCCTAACCTGTACAGCATAGTGTGTGTACTGTAGCTTATTTTACAGCCTAACATGATCAGTGTAGTGTGTGTGCACTGTAGCGTATTTATAGCCTAACATGTACAGCGTAGTGTGTTCACTGTTGTGTATGTACAGCCTAACATAAATTAGTGTAGTGTGTGTGCACTGTAGCGTATTTATAGCCTAACATGTACAGCGTAGTGTGGTAAATGGTAAATGGACTGCATTTATATAGCGCTTTTATCCAAAGCGCTTTACAATTGATGCCTCTCATTCGCCAGAGCAGTTAGGGGTTAGGGGTTAGGTGTCTTGCTCAAGGACACTTCGACACGCCCAGGGCGGGGTTTGAACCGGCAACCTTCCGACTGCCAGACAATCGGTCTTACCTCCTGAGCTATGTCGCCCCAGCACACATTAGCTTATTTTACAGCCTAACATGTACAGAATAGTGTCTGTACACTGTAGCTTATTTTACAGCCTAACATGTACAGAATAGTGTGTGTACACTGTAGCTTATTTTATAGCCTAGCATGTACAGCATAGTGTGTGTACTCTGTAGCTTATTTTATAGCCTAGCATGTACAGCATAGTGTGTGTACACTGTACCTTATTTTACAGCCTAACATGTACAGTGTAGTGTGTGTACACAGTAGCTTATTTTACAGCCTAACATGTACAGCGTAGTGTGTGTACACTGCACCTTATTTTACAGCCTAACATGTATAGTGTAGTGTGTGTACACTGTAGCTTATTTTACAGCCTACCCTCTATAGTGTAGTGTGTGTTCACTGTTGTGTATGTACAGCCTAACCTGATCAGTGTAGTGTGTGTGCACTGTAGCGTATTTATAGCCTAACATGTACAGCGTAGTGTGTGTACACTGTAGCTTATTTTACAGCCGAACATGTACAGCGTAGTGTGTGTTCACTGTTGTGTATGTACAGCCTAACATGATTAGTGTAGTGTGTGTGCACTGTAGCGTATTTATAGCCTAACATGTACAGCGTAGTGTGTGTACACTGTAGCTTATTTTACAGCCGAACATGTACAGCGTAGTGTGTGTACACTGTAGCTTATTTTACAGCCTAACATGTACAGCGTAGTGTGTGTACACTGTAGCTTATTTTACAGCCTAACCTGTACAGTGTAAAGTTTGTGCACCGTAACATATGTACAGCGTAAGGTACATTCAGCTTAGTGTATGTATGGCATAAGGTATGCTGTAAGTCATATACAGCGTAATGTATTACTGTGTATCTCATCCAAAATTTTGGGCTTTAATATGGAGTTGGCTCACCTTTTGCTGCTGTAACAAGCTCCTCTCTTCTGAGAAGGCTTTATGCTAACACTGATTGGGTGATTAGGCCTGGCTCTCACTTGGTTTTCCAACTGATCCCAAAGTTGTTGGATGGGCTTGCGTTCAGGGCTCTGTGCCGGCCAGTCAAGTTCTGCCACACCATCATTGACAAAACCATTTCTATATGGGCCTTACTGTGTGCCATTTTCACACATGAATTGGCCACCACAGAGTCCTGACCTTAACCCCATTGAAAGTCTTTGGGATGTGCTGGAGAAGACTTTACGGAGTGGTTCGACTCTCCCGTCATCAATACAAGATAATGCAATTCTGGACGGAAATAAATGTTGTGACGTTGCATAAGGTTGTGGAAACAATGCCACGAGGAATGAGTGCTGTAATCAAAGCTAAAGGCGGTTCAATGAAATATTAGAGTGTGCGACTTTGGCCAGGCAGTGTGTCTACACTGTAACTTATATACAGTGCTAGGGTGTAATTTATGAGGGGGATACAGGGTAACAACCCCCTCAGTGTTACCAATGTTCAAAACAGGCCAAATAACTCCCAATAATTCAGCATGATGATGAGAAAAATTATTTAATATAATAAAGATGGGGATTTCATGTTGTGAAAGCTGTTCTTTGAAAACATTTCTTCTGGGGGGCGTGCCTCCAGACCCCTTTGCAGGGTTGCAGTTATAAGTGTCTATGCATTTAAACATTTAAAGTTAGACCCTTCATACAGCGTGAACTGTATGCAGTGTAACGTATATACAGTGGAATATAACTGTAGCGTAATATATATGCAAAGCTTGTGCAGCGTTTGTTCAGTGTTTATACAACAGTGCCCCACTCCTCCAGGTCCTCCGAGAGGAGACATGACTACGGACCGCAGTTCCACCCCGTATCCACCCAGCCCGAGCACCAGGCTTCGGGATCCAAGCGGCCTCGCGTGGAACCCGTCTCAGAACCGCATTTCCCACGTGCCTCAGTGCCTGGGCCAGTCCTGCCCCTCCCCCACAGCCTGCACGATGGCCTGAGGACCACAGGGGGCTTTAAAAAGGTCTGAACATCCTGCGTGCTTTTGGTCAACGCAGAGGCGACTGTTACTTCCTCAGCGACAAAGCGCTGCTGCCATATGACTCTGCTGTGCTGCAGTAAGGGTAGTATTACAGCAAAGCCAGCTGTCTGGTGCCTGGCTGGCTGACTTGGGGGTCTTATCTGTGCTAGGCCAGGCTGCCGACCTCATTGGCACCTGTTTCAAATACTAGGCGTGAAAATGTCCTTGCTATACCTTAGGGCCTGACACAGTGTAAAGTTGACATGGAAACTTGAAAAAAGTTTTTAAAATGCATTTCAGAAAATGTAAAACAAAAAAGTCTTCACGTCATAATTAGAATGTTGTTTTAAGGCAAAAACATCCATCTACGCGCTATAGCTTGAAGGTGTTTTTTTTTTACATTTTACTGTGGACGTTGTGGGGACCTCAGTGCTGATGTGATTGTACCTCTGTTTTGCAGGAACCCCAGTTGGGGGTGAAGGCTGAGCTGCCCTCCCCCAGCACCCAGCATCATGCTGGGGATGAGCAGGACAGCTCTCCCTCCAAGCTGTCCAAGGAGGAGCTGATCCAGAGCATGGATCGCGTAGACCGCGAGATCGCTAAGGTGGAGCAGCAGATCTTTAAGCTGAAGAAGAAGCAGGTACTGCCTCATTTTAGAGCCCTGTTCTCAGGGTTTCTCCCGGCTCAAATAGGGCTTTGGTGGTGACTGCGTGTCAGCAACTGCGATCAGTCCGACTTTATGTTTATGTCTCCCTTTATTAAGCTACATTTAGAATGTAACGTTCTGGAAATCTTCAAGAGACCACCACAATAATATGAGATGCAGGCTATTGAAAAAATGAAACGTTTGACAAAAATAAAAAATTGGAACAATTTAAATATTTATTGAAGGGTTACACATGGTAAGTGCCAGAATTTGGATATAGCGTATATTGAAGGATTTACACATTGTAAGAGTCCATTCTACAGGAATCTTGTATTTGGAATGTATTTCATTTTTGTCACTCAAAATGTAGGGTACAGTATTAACATTTTAACTTAATGAACTCACACAAATGCTGCCTTAATATATTTAAATAGTTTTATGCATTCACTCTACGAATGCTTGCACCATCCTTTTTGTCACTGGTGTACTTGTACCTTGTAACAACAGATAAGTTTTGTATTTCTACTTTCAATCTGCACATATAGGCAAAAACAGTGTAGGTTAATGATAATATACTCTACATGGCCAAAAGTGTGTGGACACCTGACATCCAGCACCTCATCCAAAATGATGGGGATTAATATGGAGTTGGTCCACCCTTTCCTGCTATAATAACCTCCACTCTTCTGGGAAGGAACATTGCTGCAGGGATTTGCTTCCATTCAGCCAGAAGACTATTAGAGAGGTTGGGCACTGATTGAGCGATTAAGCCTGGCTCCCAGTTGGCTTTCCAACTGATCCCAAAGGTGTTGGCTGGAGTTGAGGTCAGGGCTCTGTGCAGGCCAGTCAAGTTCTTCCACACCGTTCTCGACAAAACCATTTCTATTTGGACCTTGCCGTGCGCCCGGGGGCATTGACATGCTGAAACAGGAAAGGGCCTTCCCCAAACTGTTGGGGAAACAGAATTGTCTAGAATGTCATTGTGTGCTGTAGCATTAAGATTTCCCTTCACTGAAACTAGGGGGCCTAGCCCAAACCATGAAAAACGGCCCCAGACTGTCCAGAGGGGTGTCCAGATACTTTTGGTCATATAGTGTAGTTGAATCCACTTAATTGCATGATGGATTATCACATTATTAGTGTATTTTCATATAATTGCCAAATCCTGCCATTTCCCATTCATTCCATTGGAAAGAGATTGCATATTTGCATACATCATTATCACATATAATTCCATGAACATACCCAAAATATCTAATTACATAAAGATCTATAAAAATTGTTCAGAGTCGGCAGATACCGCATAATTAAACCGACAATTGCCCAATTGCCGACCTTCCCACATTTTGAAACCTGACAAAATGTGGGAAGGTCGGCAGTTTCTGTTAAAAACCGTCTATAGCGGCCGCCTGAGTGGCAGGTGTGACTGTCGGCACTCTGCTGTCTCGTCCTTTCATACCGTTAAGTGGATTCTACTGAAGTTTGTTTAGTGTGGGGCACACTGTCTGCTGTCTCATTATTTTGTGCTATTTAGGGAATTCTGCTGAAACTAAATTAGCCTGTTTAAAGTTGCACTGAAATTTGAAAACAGTAAAAACTAAAAAGAAAACTAAAAAAAAATACTTGACATGCAGTATCATTCACAACCAAATTGTACCAATAAAAGCATGGACCCTTTCAAATTGTTTTAAGGATGCCATTTCTTCTATATGTGGCTTAAGTGGCTTGAAAAAAACCACTTAGGTGGCCTTCCTAAGACATTTCAGTACAAGAGAAACCCTGGTTTTCCTGCCAATGCATGATTCCTGACTGGAGACTATGAAAATATAAAAACTGTGACAACTTGTTTAATTTTATTGTTCGAAGTCGCGCAGACAGTTGAGCGATGCCTTTCAGCTTCCTGGAATGCTATAATTGGTTAATATCCAGTCAGTCACATGACACCACTCTCTGCAGTGGGGTAGCTTGCAGCTGGCTTGGTCTTGGAGAAAAAAGAGAAGAAATTCCTTCTGTGGAATTAATGACTCCCTCTTGCATGGTTTAATAATAAGCCATGCCGTACTTTAAAGGAAAGGCAGTGTGATGAACATGCAATCTTAATTAAAGAGCATTTCCTTTCTTCTTAAAAGTAAAACATTTTTTAATTTCTTCCTTTTTGTGAGAAAGTGAGAAAATGTATTGTTATTTATCATATTCACTGTTTTAATATTTTGCCCATTTCTTTAAACCTCTGAAGTATTACTGTATGTACTGAGCATATCACTGCCTTGGAGGTGGGACTAAGTGACTGGCATATTCACGGCCAGTATACACTGATATTATATATGACAAATGGGCATTGGTCATTTATGTGGGACATACAACATGGTAGTTATATTGTGCACTTTCCTTTTTTGATTTTAACCAGGAACTTTGATTTTTTTAATCATGATGCTGCAGATACGGTGCAATAGACTTGTGCTTGTGTTTCTGTATCTTAGCAACAGTTGGAGGATGAGCGTGAACCGCGGAGCAGAGAGCCGTGCCACGCCCTGTGGAACACAGCACGCGCGTTTGCAGATCATCTCGACGAGAACAGGGAGTGACAGGATCGCACCTTCACGCCCCACCACTGCTCGACCCACTCACGCCCACTGGACCCACTCACCACAGACCCACTCCGCTACGACCCACTCACGCCCGCCTCACCTGCTACGACCCCACTCACCTCCAGACCCACTCACTCTACGACCCACTCCCACGACCCCACTCACCTGCTACGACCCCACTCACGCCCACCCCCTCACCTGCTCGCCACTCCCGCCACGACCCCTCACGCTCGCACGCCCCACTCACCGGCCACGACCCACTCACTGCTCGCCACTCACCTACCACGACCCCACTCACTGCTCGACCCACTCACCGGCACGACCCACTCACCTGCTACGACCCCACTCCCGGCCACGACCCCCTACGACGACCCACTCACCTGCTCGACCCATCACGCCGACCCACTACCTGCACGACCCACTCACCCCACGACCCCACTACCGCTCACCACTCCCGCCGACCCACTCGCGCCCCACTACGGCCACGACCCCACTCACGACCCCACTCACGGCCACACCCCACTACGACGACCCCATGACGACCCAACTCACCTGCTACGACCCCATCACGGCCACGACCCACTACGACGACCCCACTCACCGGCCACGACCCCACTAACGACCCCACTCACTGCTACGACCCTCACTCCCGGCCCGACCCACTCACCACTAACACCCTCACCTGCTACGACCCACTCCCGGCCACGACCCCACTCCCGCACGACCCCCTCACCTGCTACGACCCCACTCACCCTCGACCCCACTCCCGGCCACGACCCCCTCACCTCTACGACCCCACTCCGCACGACCCACTCACCTGCTGCCCACTCCCCTGCCGACCCCACTCACCGGCCACGACCCCACTCACCTGCTACGACCCCACTCCCCGGCCACGACCCCACTACGACGACCCCACTCACCTGCTACGACCCCACTCACCGGCCACGACCCCACTCACCTGCTACGACCCCACTCACCTGCCACGACCCCACTCACCTGCTACGACCCCACTCCCCGGCCACGACCCCACTACGACGACCCCACTCACCGGCCACGACCCCACTACGACGACCCCACTCACTGGCCACAACCCCACTACGACGACCCCACTATGACGACCCAACTCACCTGCTACGACCCCACTCACCGGCCACGACCCCACTACGACGACCCCACTCACCGGCCACGACCCCACTATGACGACCCCACTCACCTGCTACGACCTCACTCCCCGGCCACGACCCCACTCACCTGCTACTACCCCACTCACCTGCTACGACCCCACTCCCCGGCCACGACCCACTCCCGCCCACCCCACTCACCTGCTACGACCCCACTCACCTGCTACGACCCCACTCCCGCCACGACCCACTCACCTGCTACGACCCACTCACCGGCCACGACCCACTCCCTGCTACCCCACTCACCTGCTACGACCCACTCCCCGCCACGCCCACTCACCTGCTACGACCCACCACCGCACGACCCACTATGACACCCCATCACTGCTACGACCCACTCACGGCCAGACCACATACACCCCACCCCGGCCACGACCCCACTCACCTGCTACGACCCCACTCACCGGCCACGACCCCACTATGACGACCCCACTCACGGCCACGACCCCACTCACGACGACCCGACCACTCACCTCGCACGACCCCACTCACCTGACCCACTCACGGCCTGACGGACCCCACTCACCTGCACTAGGCTACGACCCCACTCACCTGCACTAGGCTACAACCCCACTCACCTGCTACGACCCCACTCACCTGCGCTAGGCTACGACCCCACTCACCTGTGCTAGGCTATTATATTTTCATTGGTCATAACAGACAACTGTTAGCCATTTGCTAATACTGCTCATCATATTTGTACTGGGGGCTAAATAGCTGTTGGTATAGGAGCACCTGTTAACGTACCCTGGGCAGCACAGTGGCTCGTAGTGGCCTGCTTTGTAATTTTTTCATTCATACCACTCACAATGACATTGAGTGTCTTGCAAGAGGATTGCGCTATTTTCTAATGTGGACCTTTCATATACAGTAGTGTAAGCGTTGATAGGTGGCTCAGTTTTTTGTTTTGTTTGATACTTGTTTGGTTTACCATGAAGCTAGAATATTGCCAACATTTTTCTGATGGTGGAATATTATTTTATTGTAATCTTACTGTATTGAATAAATATTGTGGGATATTACTATCGCCAAGGGCTATACTTGGAAAATATTCTTTCAAATTTCCTGTGTGGTGAAATGTGCTAGATGAATGTAAAAATTTCCCTTGGTGTGATCTGAAATAATCACATATGTAAAATGTCATCCCATCCCCATGCAACAGAAGCTTACATATTATAGAGCATTGATTTTCACCACACACCTCCAATTCTTAAAGGAGAGGTTTGAGCAATAGTTTTCTGTGATAGATGTTGAAAAGCATGATGGATCTGTGACCCCTTCAATCCACCATCTTCCACACAAAAGTTCACAGAGAGAGAGAAGGAGGAGTGTGCGGAACGGGCCCACACTGTTCCCCCGTTCAGCTCTACCCCTTACCGAAACGGGCCCACACTGTTCCCCCGTTCAGCTCTACCCCTTACTGAAACGGGCCCACACTATTCCCCCGTTCAGCTCTACCCCTTACCGAAACGGGCCCACACTGTTCCCCGTTCAGCTCTACCCCTTACCGAAACGGGCCCACACTGTTCCCCGTTCAGCTCTACCCCTTACCGAAACGGGCCCACACTGTTCCCCCGTTCAGCTCTACCCCTTACCGAAACGGGCCCACACTGTTCCCCCGTTCAGCTCTACCCTTACCGAAACGGGCCCACACTGTTCCCCCGTTCAGCTCTACCCCTTACCGAAACGGGCCCACACTGTTCCCCCGTTCAGCTCTACCCCTTACCGAAACGGGCCCACACTGTTCCCCCGTTCAGCTCTACCCCTTACCGAAACGGGCCCACACTGTTCCCCCGTTCAGCTCTACCCCTTACCGAAACGGGCCCACACTGTTCCCCCGTTCAGCTCTACCCCTTACCGAAACGGGCCCACACTGTTCCCCCGTTCAGCTCTACCCTTACCGAAACGGGCCCACACTGTTCCCCCGTTCAGCTCTACCCTTACCGAAACGGGCCCACACTGTTCCCCGTTCAGCTCTACCCCTTACCGAAACGGGCCCACACTGTTCCCCCGTTCAGCTCTACCCCTTACCGAAACGGGCCCACACTGTTCCCCCGTTCAGCTCTACCCCTTACCGAAACGGGCCCACACTGTTCCCCCGTTCAGCTCTACCCCTTACCGAAACGGGCCCACACTGTTCCCCCGTTCAGCTCTACCCCTTACCGAAACGGGCCCACACTGTTCCCCCGTTCAGCTCTACCCCTTACTGAAACGGGCCCACACTGTTCCAATGCTGACAGTGCCTCGACTCTGCCTGCTTACCCAGATTCTATATTTTACCCCATTACACAGTCAGGACATTAACAATTCCCCAGCTAAAAAATTAAAAAATTAAAAATGCCAACCAATCAGCAGCCAAACTAGTCTCATAGCTGCCTTTAATGGCTTGATAGATAAAGAAAAATTAAGCAATAAGTTCACTCTATCATTTTCTGAAGGCCTCTGGTCTCTTTTTTATGGTTACATTTGATTTTGCTTGCTTTTTAAAACAGAACAAAAATGTTTACAAACTTAGTTCCAGTGAAGGCAAATCTTAATGCTACGGCATACCATGACAAGGTTCATATAGGAATGGTATTGTCGAGAAAGGTGTGGGAGAACTTGACTGGCCTGCACAGGGCCCTGATCTCTACCCCATCCAACACCTTTGGGATCCATTGGAAAGTCAACTGGGAGCCAGGCGTAATCGCCCAATCAGTGCCCAGCCTCACTGATGCTCTTCTGGCTGAATGGAAGCAATGCTCCAACATCTAGTATAAAGCCTTCCCAGAGGAGTGGAGGTTGTAATAGCAGCAAAAGGTGGACCAACTCCATATGAATGCCCATGGTGTTCCATCCCTCCATTTCTAGAGACTTGTAGAATCTATGCCAAGGTGCATTGAAGCTGTTCTGGTGGCTTGTGGTGGCCCAACACCTTACTAAGACACTTTATGTAAGTTTTCCCTTTAATTTATCACCCGTCTGTATGTATGCTTATGTGTACAGGTGTAGAGTGTTCAGAAAGTGGCTTTTCCTGTAAGTGCTTATATTGGTCAACACAGTGAAACTTGGCAAGCCCTGAAAGAGAACATTGTGCAGTGTTCTCCAAGACTATAATTTTCCAGTTTTTTCACCTTGTAGGGAATCCTGTCAGAAGCTCTGAAAATTATTTATGAAAATAATTTCATAAAATGAACTTCTGTCTTTATGTTCAAGGATTAAAATTACACTCCTAATGTATAGCAGTTTGAGTCAGTCCAGTGTTTAATATATGCAAGTTAGTACTGAAAGTGGAGGCCAACTATTGGCACACTGGAATATGCAAAACGAAGCATAGCATAGCCCTTCTTTTTATATTGGCTTTGCTGTAAAAATGTAGGCGTGTGCTGTGCTGGGTTAGGGTTAGTTGTATCTGTAATGTCCTTTGTTTTTACTTGTACTGAATACTTCAGTGTCACTCTGGCTACGAAATTGCCCAATCAGTGAACTAGTACAACAACTACTACTCCAACAAAAACTACTACTACAACAACTACGACAAGTACTACTGCAACAACAACTATTACTACTGCTTCTGCTACTACTAAGTTCACTCTTATTTGGTTTAACCACCCGCTCAGTCTTTCAGTGCCTGACTCAAATCTGGCTGTCTTCACGTGGCAGGTAGACACCACAGTGCAGGGCTTAAAAAAGAACCGCTTTTATCCCACTTGCTGCAGCTGCACCAGGAGGCATTTTTGTCTCCTGAAAGCTTTGTTCCAGAGATCATACTGGAAAAAATAACAAATGTGTCCTATTGCTGAGGATGCACCATAATGACTGTGATTAAACACAGCTGCATCGTGAAAATGCTCAGTCTATCATTACCTGTGTTTGAACATTAAGCATCGTGGTGACTTGGATTTCTTATGAAGAACGTCATGGGTTTTCTGTACCTCTTCATTTACAGAAAAAAGCTGAGCAGGCTCACTGCATTCTGGAAGGACTCGGGCCGAAGGTTGAACTGGTGAGTCCTTTCGGGGAGGGGGATGGGGGAATGGGGGGGCTTTTTCACTGCCTGCTCTAAAACACCATAGAGGTCAGCTGGCCATTGGGTCTATGTTATATTTCCATGCCAACTATGTGTTCTGAATGCAATGTCTGTGTCCTCCCGTACAGCCTCTTTACAATCAACCATCTGATACAAAGGTTTATCACGACAACATTAAGATGTGAGTATTATTACTTTCATTGTGGGAAATGCTCGTTATAACGCCCATATGAAGCTTTTTGTTATTTTTCCGTTTCCTGTTGTACCCTCAGTCCTGACCTCTCCTAGTTGGAGGGAAGCTGTTGCTGAACAGTTCTGAAGCTCCAGCTTTGGTCAGACCTGTAGCTGTAGGCCTTCTGACACATCCATCTTCAGATCATTTGCAGTGATGAGCGATGCCGCTCACTTTGTTTCTTGGATGTATCTCTGCTTTTAGAGCCTAGCTGTGTGTGTCGTGTGTTACACTTATGCCATTGTCTCAAGGTCCTGATGAAATGAACAGTAAGTGCCTGTGCCAGCTTCGGTCAACTTGCGTATTTAGAATTTAATAGCTTCTGGAATATGTAGTCCTCAGCCTAGGAAGTGTCTACCCGCTCCAGTCCTCATAGATCTTATATTTAATATCTTCAAGGATATGTAGTCATCAGCCTAGGAAGTGTTTATCGGCTCCAGTCCTCCTGGATCTTGCGTTTAATAGCTTCTGGGGTATGTAGTCCTCTGTCTGGTGTGTGTCTGTGCAAGCTCCAGTCCTCATGGGTCTTGCGTTTAATAGATTCTGGGATATGTAGTCCTCTGTCTGGTGTGTGTCTGTGCCAGCTGCAGTCCTCATAGGTGTTGTGATGAATCGTGGATCTGCTGGCATGTGTAGTGGTCTGTGCTATTATTGTCTTTGCAGGCTCCAGCTTTCACATGGATTTAGACTTTGAAAGCTGTGAAGTTGTTTGTTTATGTCAACAAAACGAACAGATCCAAATATGCTTTTACAGGGGTGCCACGGATCCAGTTTTCCAGTCATGGAAAAGTCATGGAAAATGAGAGAAATGCCTTACAGTCCTGGAAAGCAGTTATCCTGGAACGTATTTGTTGTGTAACATTATAGGCCGAAGCCACAGGTGGCCAGAAACACTTTGATCAGCGTGAGGTGACCAGTGCCTCTGTTTCCCTGTTTGAATGTTGTATGAAACACACGGTGTTGTGTCATTGTGTTATTTTCAGATTTTAACATAAAAAAATAGAATTCAAATTTCTTTCAGTAACCAGATGATGAGAAAGAAGCTTATTCTTTTCTTCAAGAGGAGGAATCATGCTCGCAAACAGAGGGTGAGTGTAATTCTCTGAATTTGGCAGGCTGTAAATGTATTGTGCATTAAGCTGGGATGTGTTGGGTGGACACGGTGTTTTACTGTGTAAACACGCCACACAATAATAATGCCCTGAGTATGCTCCAAGCATTTGAATTTTTCATTGGATGGATTATTTGAATAAGTGGTATTCCTTAATATTAACCAGTGATGGAGGCGAAGCAAGGTAGCCTTTATACATCTAACAATACGACTGCAGGAATTTGGTTCACCAATCACAGATTGTTAGTTTCTAGACATTTTTGTTCTGTTTTAGAAAACAAGCAAAATCAAATGTAACCATGAAAAAAGAGAAAACCAGAGGCCTTTAGAAAATGATAGAGTGAACTTATTGCTTAATTTTTCTTTATCTATCAAGCTATTAAAGGCAGCTATGAGACTAGTTTGGCTGCTGATTGGTTGGCATTTTTAATTTTTTAATTTTTTAGCTGGGGAATTGTTAATGTCCTGACTGTGTAATGGGGTAAAATATAGAATCTGGGTAAGCAGGCAGAGTCGAGGCACTGTCAGCACTGGAACAGTGCGGGCCCTTTTCGGTAAGGGGTAGAGCTGAACGGGGGAACAGTGTGGGCCCGTTTCGGTAAGGGGTAGAGCTGAACGGGGGAACAGTGTGGGCCCGTTTCGGTAAGGGGTAGAGCTGAACGGGGGAACAGTGTGGGCCCGTTTCGGTAAGGGGTAGAGCTGAACGGGGGAACAGTGTGGGCCCTTTTCGGTAAGGGGTAGAGCTGAACGGGAGACTGTCAGCATTGGAACAGTGTGGGCCCGTTTCGGTAAGGGGTAGAGCTGAACGGGGGAACAGTGTGGGCCCGTTTCGGTAAGGGGTAGAGCTGAACGGGGGAACAGTGTGGGCCCTTTTCGGTAAGGGGTAGAGCTGAACGGGAGACTGTCAGCATGGAACAGTGTGGGCCCGTTCGTAAGAGGTAGAGCTGAACGGGGAATGTGGCCGTTCGTAAGGGTAGAGCTGAACGGGGGAACAGTGTGGGCCCGTTTCGGTAAGGGGTAGAGCTGAACGGGGGAACAGTGGGGCCGTTCGGTAGGGGTAGAGCTGAACGGGAACAGTGTGGCCGTTCGGTAAGGGGTAGAGCTGAACGGGGGAACAGTGTGGGCCCGTTTCGGTAAGGGGTAGAGCTGAACGGGGAACAGTGTGGGCCCGTTTCGGTAAGGGGTAGAGCTGAACGGGGGAACAGTGTGGCCCGTTTCGGTAAGGGTAGAGCTGAACGGGAACAGTGGCCGTTTCGGTAAGGGTAGAGCTGAACGGGGGAACAGTGTGGGCCCGTCGGTAAGGGTAGAGCTGAACGGGGAACAGTGTGGCCTTGGAGGGTAGAGCTGAACGGGGGAACAGTGTGGGCCCGTTTCGGTAAGGGGTAGAGCTGAACGGGGGAACAGTGTGGGCCCGTTTCGGTAAGGGGTAGAGCTGAACGGGGGAACAGTGTGGGCCCGTTTCGGTAAGGGGTAGAGCTGAACGGGGGAACAGGGGGCCGTTCAGTAAGGGTAGGCTGAACGGGAACAGTGTGGGTCGGTAAGGGGTAGAGCTGAACGGGGGAACAGTGTGGGCCCGTTTCAGTAAGGGGTAGAGCTGAACGGGGGAACAGTGTGGGCCCGTTTCAGTAAGGGGTAGAGGTGACATTTGATAACCATGCTGTGAGGTCAGCATCGGGGTGAGGACCTTAAGGACCTTGTCTCAGTCTCTACTCTTTCTGGTTGCCTTGTTCATGGCAGACAGTGGGATACTTCTGTGGTAACAGTGTTTGGTACATAGTTAAGCTAGCTGGCTAAATGGCTGGTCCCATGGGCCTGAAAAGACATCTGCACGTCTCTTTAATATGCAATAATTATCTGCTGTGCAAACCTAATAGAAAGATTAGATGGGAACAAATGTGGTAATTTTAATTCTAAAAACATGTATTTAGGAAGTTAATGAGTAATTGCCTTCGCTTGAGTGCTGAAGTCTGCACTATTTCTGAACAGGAATCCACAAAAAAATACATAGTCATGAAAAAAAGCCATTTGTATCTTACTGTATGTAGACTAGGGTGTGATTCAGTCTCCCTGCTTTGAGGGGTCAGTTCCTAGCGATTAGCCATTAAAGCAGTGATGCTTGATTATGCCTGTTCCACATTTTGAGTACTGAGCGGTCCTGTTCCTGTTGGACGCTGCGGGGCTGGTGGTGGTTGAAGCTTACGCATGGTCTCAGTGTCCGCTGGGTTCAGTCCCTCTGGGTAAGGCTCTTGTGGGTCTGCTGTGCTCAGGAGCAGAAGATCTGCCAGCGCTATGACCAGCTGATGGAGGCCTGGGAGGAGCAGGTGGAGCGCATGGAGAACAACCCCCGGCGCAAGGCCAAGGAGACGCGCACCCGCGAGTACTACGAGCGCCAGTTCCCCGAGATCCGCAAGCAGCGCGAGCAGCAGGAGCGCTTCCAGAGGTGGGGGGGAGCTCCGGGGTGTCTGGAAAATTCCGGGGGCACCGCAGGGCTGTAGAGAGGGAATTTCAATTTTCATGCTTTGGCCTGTTTGTAGTTCACGCTTCGGCCCCTCAGAGTGGGGCTTAGCCTTGGGATGTGTTACTGCCATGGCAACCGCGCCTCACGTTCTTGTTAATCAGCGTCAGCGCTGGAGTTGACTCACCGTGCTGACTCACTAAACAGCGCGGATAAATTAGCATTTTGAGACGGAAGTAAAAGACTAAATATTGTCATTAGCCTTTCCTTGGAAGGGAATTTGGTTTAAAGAAACCAGTGATCGGTGCTTTTAGGAAATCTTTGCTCCAGTTACTCTATTTTCCTCCCGTTACAGCAAGTTTTAGCAGGCTCTTTTAGTTTAAAACTGAGGGAAAGGCCTAGAAGGCTCCAGGATGTAGAAGAACCCGATCGACTCACTTGTTCAGTCTACCCTTTAATAATACAACATGTGTAAATACTTTTTCGTGTGAAAAGCAACACTATATAATGATGAAACCTGGGCTTTCAGCCCATCTCAGCTGATTTACTTACACACAGTCTAGGCCTGGGCTGGCCACGTGGTTCACTGCCTCTATAACAGCACAACAAGGGCCAATCCGTTTCAGGATTTTGTGCCGACATTTATTTAACCAGTCCAATCATATCTTGATCTGACATGCGCATAATCACCAGCTACAGCCGCAGACTGCTAGTGTATCCTAGAGATTTTACTGTGCTCAAGTACAGGAAAGAAGTAGTGTCTATATCTATGGTAATCTATAGATATTCTATATCTATGGTAATCGGAAAAAAAGAAAATTCTCCTCATGGTCCCAAGTATTCGAACAGAACTGTTCTTAATCTGAAATCCTTACCCTCTCTTGACATGTATAAAAATATTAAAATCTGTTTTTACTGAACAATGTTATTGCTTTTAGCAACAAGTGCCTTTTAGCTCCTGATCCTTGTATGTCTGTTTTTTTATTATTATATATTTTTTTATTATTTTCTTTGGTATGTTTTTAATATGAAACTTTTATTTTCCTGCTGCCATCTTGACCAGGACTCCCTGGCAGAAGAGATATTGTATCTCAATGGGACCTTCCTGGTTAAATAAAGGATAATAAATCGGTTGGAACAAAAACCAGCACACAGATCGGTCCTGCAGGACCGGAGTTGTGCACCCCTGCTCTATAACATGAGCTGGCGTGTGGTTTTATGTAAAGAAATAGCTTTCTGATATTTGGGCAGAATTTTCCTTTTGATAATTTGCTAAATTTGCCAATTTGTTCCACTGACAGAACAGAAAGCTAAAAAATATATTTTGCTAGTTCCATTCCTGAACTCTTTCATGTTTTGAAAAACTTCAATGAAATCCCCCATAGAAATGTAATTACCTCAATCAAATAACTAGTCATTCTAAAAATGGTGTGGAGACCTTTTTCACCATATAAAGGTGATACAAGGCCACAGCTATCCAATCAGCATATCACTCGGTTTGGGTTTGGCCTTATACTGTACCTCAGTCTGCCAATTAGAGGCCATAGTGAGGTGCATTTTTTCCGGAGATTGCTCAGTGATTGGGGGAGATGTGTCTGTAAGGAGGGCCAAGAGCTTGCGGTTGAAATGAAACCTTGCACGCTTCCTGAACGAGAACCTCATCGCTGCCGTTAACGATAATGCGGTGACAAAGCGGATCCAGAGTGGTAAGAGGCAGGGAGCTAATGTGCCGTCACAGTTGGCAAGTTGGCTTTGAAAGGGCGGATGGAGTGAGCTCGCAGGTTAAACCACCAGGGAAAAGGCACAGCGATGAGGAGCGAGTACCAGGGAAGGCAGAGCGGATGGAGTGAGCCCCAGGTTAAACCACCAGGGAAAGGGCAAAGGGCGGATGGAGGTCGTACCAGAAAGGCCAGGCGGATAGGTTCGAGTAAACCACCAGGGAAAAGGGCAAAGGGCGGATGGAGTGAGCTCGCAGGTTAAACCACCAGGGAAAAGGGCAAAGGGCGGATGGAGTGAGCTCGCAGGTTAAACCACCAGGGAAAAGGGCAAAGGGCGGATGGAGTGAGCTCGCAGGTTAAACCACCAGGGAAAAGGGCACAGAGCGGATGGAGTGAGGTTGCAGGTTAGACAGCGGCGCTGATGAAATGGGAAGCCTCGTTTGTCTCCTGGGCTAATTGAGCAGCGTCTGTATGGGAGTCAGCGGTGCTTGTTAGCAGGCGCTCCTTAGCGGGCGTTCCTTAGCGGGCGTTCCTTAGCGGGTGCTCCTTAGCGGGCGCTGCTTAGCGGGCGCTCCTTAGTGTGTGCTCCTTAGCAGGCGCTCCTTAGTGTGCACTTCTTAGCAGGCGCTCCTTAGTGTGTGCTCCTTAGCGGGCGCTCCTTAGTGTGTGCTCCTTAGCAAGCGCTCCTTAGTGTGCACTTCTTAGCGGGCGCTCCTTAGCGGGTGCTCCTTAGTGTGTGCTTCTTAGCGGGCGCTCCTTAGCGTGCACTCCTTAGTGTGCGCTCCTTAGTGTGCGCTCCTTAGTGTGCACTCCTTAGTGTGCGCTCCTTAGTGTGCGCTCCTTAGTGTGCACTCCTTAGTGGGCGCTCCTTAGTGTGCACTCCTTAGTGTGTGCTCCTTAGTGTGCACTCCTTAGTGGGCGCTCCTTAGTGGGCGCTCCTTAGTGGGCGCTCCTTAGTGTGCACTCCTTAGTGTGCGCTCCTTAGTGTGCACTCCTTAGCGGGCGCTTCTTAGTGGGCGCTCCTTAGCGGGCGCTTCGTAGCGGACGCTCCTTAGCGGGCGCTCCTTAGCGGACGCTCCTTAGCGGGCGCTCCTTAGCGGACACTCCTTAGCAGGGGCTCCTTAGCGGCCGCTGTGTTTACAGGGATGTAGTCGGAGCCGGCTGAACTGTGATTCACTCTCATCAGTCGGGGGTGTCTCCCGGTAAACACCTCGGGGCCGAGCTGTCACTCATGCCGTCCCCCTGTTCCAGGGTTGGCCAGCGGGGCACTGGCCTCTCGGCAACCATCGCCAGGAGCGAGCACGAGATTTCTGAAATCATCGACGGGCTGTCGGAGCAAGAGGTAAGGCCATGCAGCCGCTCAGTTGTCTCTGAATGTTGTTGATGAAGTTGTCCGGTTGCTGAATGTTTTTAACAGTGCTTCTGAAACGGTGCATTAGCGTTTTTTTATTCCTCCAATCAGAACAGCGAGAGGCAGATGCGGCAGCTGTCCGTCATCCCTCCCATGCTGTATGACTCGGAGCAGCGGAGGGTGCGCTTTATCAACATGAATGGGCTGATGAGCGACCCCATGAAGGTGTACAAAGCCCGGCAGTTCATGAATGTGTGGAGCGAGCACGAGAAGGAGATCTTCAAGGAGAAGTGAGCCTCCTGCCCCCTTTCTCAGCCTCAGAAAACCTCCTTGTGATGTCTGATGACTGTCATGGAAAAAAAGAAAAAGCATTTTATTGATAAAACTATGATAAAAAGTATGTTCCAAAAGGATGTATCAAAATGGTTGATTTGTTGAACATTGAACATTGCTCCATGTGTCTTACAGTGAACATTTCCTCCTTATCTGCAGGTTTATACAGCATCCAAAGAACTTTGGCCTTATCGCATCATATTTAGAGAGAAAGGTGAGCCAGGAATTATTGTTGCTGTGCTCCCTGTGGATTATTTACATTGTAATTACTGGTCCTTACAGCAGTGTATTTATAGTGTAACTCAAGAGGGTAGATGGAATGTTATACTGCATTTCAGTATTTAAATGTTGAACAATGAATGTTTAGAAATCTGTATCAAGATTAGGAAAAGGGGGAATTAATTATCTTTCTAGCACTTGTTTGTTGAGATGATTTTTGACTGCAGTGAAATCAAAATACAGACTCCTGCTGGTTTTACAGTTAAATTATACAATAATTTAGAAATGAAAATTTATGATACTCAGGGTCAGAGTTATGAGACCTTTTGGGACTATTTTGAGACGCACATATGACGCAATCTACCCCAGACACATCTGCGTCTTACGTATCAAAATGGTACAAGCGGCTGGAAGCGCAGTATGCGTGTCATCTAGTGAGTCATCACAAGATGTACTTCTCTCCTTAATGCACATGCATTTAAGGGCATATCGGGAAGATATAAGTGTGGCTGATTATGTATTTCGTTGAAATTTACTCACTAAGTTCTGGCAATTAGCGAGGGTCGATTTTTGCATGAACTTTCTCTGCCTCTAAATACCAGGCGTAAATCAGGGTGGAAGTAAGATGGTATATTCCTCAAAGATGCACTGAAAGTATCTGTATAGCAAGAATCACGCTACAATTTTTTTATTTCAACTTCCTGAGCAAGAAATCATGAAACAGCACAGATTAAGCAGCCATGCAAAATTAAGTCTGGGTTTTTGTCACAGAAAATATTGGCTAAGGTCACAGGACAGTCACTGAAAAGTTGTTTAAAATCGCATAAAACTGAAAAAAGAGGCAGAAATCATGGAGTATTGGAAAAAAAAAAATATATATATATTACATTTCATGTAATAGATCTCATGTGCAGCAGTGGGAAAGGATTGAAATAGCATGCACAACTGTAACAACAGTAACAATTGCTTTAAATAAAAAAATAAATAATCAGTGTGCAGTTACCCCTAGTAAAAATATGAGTAAATGCATTAACCCTCTGGGGTCGAGAGCTCCGCCGGCGGAGCTCGACAAGATAAAATTAACTTTCGTTTCTATTTGGATGATTAACTTCACGTGCTGTTATCATACAGACGCAACAAAAACATTGACAGAAACCTTAGAATAAAACCTTAGGCTTGTATATTTAATTGGTTTAGTCCATCATGGGAAGAGTATGCTCAAATTGCATTACTAAAATCATAAAAAATGGTTACTTTGTGTTTGTTTTTATTTATTTAACCCCTTAGCGCGCATGTCAAATCTGGCCAATCCATGCCCATTTAGGGGGTACTCTATTTAAAGCTTTATAACTCCAGATGTGAACACCACAAATGGCTTAAATGAAGCAAGACATTTGTACCATTTGCCATACTAACTTAGATTAGTTTATATTCCTAAT
This sequence comes from Anguilla rostrata, assembly GCF_018555375.3. NCBI lineage: Eukaryota > Metazoa > Chordata > Actinopteri > Anguilliformes > Anguillidae > Anguilla > Anguilla rostrata. Next base: position 573,044 of record NC_057944.1, read on the forward strand.
TTTGGAAGAAATAAAGTGCCAAAAATGCAATTGTCTTGGTAAAAAAATCAAAAATGTATTTGCTCTTTTTTGGTTTGCACTGAAATACTGAGAGATTGCATATATTCAACAGGTTAAACTATACATGTCCTGGATAAAAAAACTTCTTGACCACAAGTTCATAAAATCTAAGGGTGGATACGTAGAACTACTATAGATCTATGAAGCAAAATCTAAGCAGTGTACCGAGCATCTCCAAATCTATCCAAAATGTCTATTATAATTATGCATTGCTGTAAATCATAACAAATTCACGTATTTCACTACAAATCAACTGTTTTGACTCAAGAAACTCACTGTTGCATAATTTTGAAGTGGGAATTACAAGCTTTCCATCAGTACAGTGGTCTAAAATATCTAGGGGTCTAGAAACATATCCAAAATCTCTCCAAATATGAATAAAATGCTTTTTGTCCATTATAAAGCATATAAATGAGCCCCTTATGAAGGTTTAAGATGAAACATTGATATCAGATTTTTTTTTTAAATGCAAAAATATTGTCACAATGCCATACAGTACCTAAATGTAATAATTAACTATAGTTTTTCTATATTCTGTACTCTTGTATGTATTCTTGTATGGGGTTGCTTAGTTTTTTTAACTGAAAACATTTTTCTGCCCTTGCAGTGCGTCTCTGACTGTGTTTTGTATTACTACTTGACAAAGAAGAACGAAAACTACAAGACCTTAGTGAGACGCAACTTTGGCAGACGCAGAGGTCGAAACCAGGTCAGTAAACGTCAGCGTTGACTCCAGAAAGGCACACTATTTTAATGCAGATGTGGATGGGCTCATCCTAGCCGGTCATCTGCGACCCTGTGAGAGAATAGTGATGGCATTCAGTTATGTTATTTTCTGTATTTTGAAGATATTATAAAGCAGACCCATAGCTGGATCTTCCTTGTCCCTAGATTTCCATTCATTTTGAAGTTAGGCCTTGTGGAGCCTTTCTGGGGGGTCTAATCAATCTTTAAAAAAATAAATAAATAAATAATAATAATAATAATAATAATAAATTGAAAAAACCCTGCAGAGAGCTGTCAATATCGGGTGAAAGCGATTTTTCCCTGTCAGGAAATGAATGAATAACATTTTTAGGGTGAAATATCCCCTTAAAGAGTCAATTTTGTGCATGACATCATTATGGAAGATGCTGTACTGTCAAGGCCCAGGTAATTGAAGAAGTACTTTGTGTATTTTGCATAACCGACTTGGAGGCCCTCTAGTGTACATAGCAGTTCACTTGTCTGTTTCTGGAGTGAAACTTCAGTTGACACAGCAGGACCCACACTTTTTGGGTGAAAAATGGTAGGACTTTCACAATATTATTGAGGAGTGTGATAAAAAAAAGTTGAGCTGTTGTGTAGTGTGGATAACTAGTGTGGAGAAACTGGGGTGGTTAATGAACTGTTTTAATACAGTTTAGCTTCTTGAAGCATGTTTTTTTTGCCTGAAGACTCCCATTGATGTGTAGTCCTCGTTATTCTGCGTCCTGTCCAGACACACCCACTTCTCCCTGCATAGAGAATTTACTACCAGCGAATTGAATGATCCCCACAGTCATTCACTTCAGAGTTTCAGGGGGAGTGTTCTATAGATGTTGCCGAGGAGATTAGTGTTCATAGTCTAAGCTATGCTAACAAAAACGAGCCTTCCTGCCACTGACTGCGAAGTGTAATCGTAGCAAAGTGTCTTGGAAGTCTTATCGTATCTTCAGATCTGAGTTTGTGACGAGCTTGTAAATCACCCGGTTGGAGACACCGTTGCCTCTGAAGAAGGCATTATGCAGCTCTTTGGCAGAGTGCTGTGAATGAACCAGTGAATAAATGAATGAATGAACAATGGTTTTCCCATGATTCAGTGGTGGAGACTTTTGGCCCAGTCATACTGAGACCTTCAAAGCACTCTACAATGTTTTGCAGCGGAGTGTGATGGGACTGGGATGAGGATCAGAACTTCCGAGGCTGTTGCCACGGGCCTCTCTCATAAAAAGATGGCTCGTCCTTTCCAAGTGAGGGGGGAAGAAACTGCCCCAGGTGGAGGAGTTCAAGTATCTCCTGGTCTTATTCATTAGTGAGGGAAAAAGGGTTCGGGAGATTGCAGTAATGCAGGCATTGTTTCGGACGGTGGTGGTGAAGAAGGAGCTGAGCCAAAAGCTTTTGATTTACCAGTCTTCATTTACCAGAACTACTCTCAAATAGTTGTTCACAAGTTAGGGATAGTGATCGTAAGCGAGATGGAAATTACCAAATGGGGCTACTCTGCATGGCGGCGGGGCTTACTCTCCTTGATAGGGTGAGGAGCTCAGCCGTCCGGGAGGACCTCACAGCAGAGCCGCTGCTCCTCCGCATTGAGAGAAGTCAGTTGAGGTGGTTCGGGCATCTGAGTAGGATGTCCCCTGGGCACCTCCCTTTGGAGGTGTTCCGGCTGGGAGGAGACCCAGAGGCAGACCTCGGACATGCTGGAGAGATTATATCTTGGGATCCCCTGGGATGAGTTGCCACCACAGCCCTGATTTGGACTAAGTGGTTAGAAAATGGACGAATGGATGAAATTTAAGAATTAGTTGGAAATTAGTACAGATTAGGGCTTGTATATTTGTGTACATTATTAATGGGTGTACCGCCAGAGAAGCTTGTGGATTTGTCTCCAGTTGGGACTCCCACCTGCACAATACTGTGATTGGTCCGTAGTATTAACACTGACATGTGAGACTATGTAAAACGGACCTAACCCAACGTTGTGACGTACCTGACAGGTAGCTTACATATGGAAGAAGCACAGCTTAGAAAAATAGCTTCATGAATTTGTCTGCTCTGAAAATTAAATGAAGAGTTTCTGCTGTTACCATGTAGTGGCCTGAGCCTGTACCCTCCGCTAACAGCAGCTAGCAGTGGTGGGGTGAGTTCCGTGCTGAGTGGAGGTGACAGAAGTGGGACAATAAATGGGATTGCTAAATTAGTTCTCCTGCCCCAAAAGTGGTAAATGAGATTCCTGGCTGGAAATTCGATGTAATTTAGCAGTGGAACAGAAGACAGTTACGCAGTGATGATGGCTGTGTCATTAAAATGTTTGGTAATGACAATGGTCACCATTGTTGTTGGCATTGTAATATGTCATGCCAATAAATCATTCTTGAATTGGCTTTGTTTAGAATATCAGACTGAGGTACAGATTTTGTTCTCAATTTGGCTTTTTGAAAAATTGTGTGTGTGTGACCGTGTGTTTGTATGTGTCTGTATACAGTATATGTCAGAATTAAGCTGAAAAGTATTTAAATGCTCATGCTCCACTGAGTGAAAATACTTCAGAAATGACTTCACAGGAAAAAGAGCGGAAGCAGAGAAATCCTGCTCTGGCCTGACATTTTGTTTTCCAAAAAAGACATTGGATTGGGCTTTGTGCGCTGAAATCCCCAAGAGGCTCATGGAGTTAGTGGGCTGTGCTTTTAAAGAGCGGGCGAGTCGGAGAGACATAAAGGGAGGGAGTTGGGGGAAGAGAGAGCACAACATGCACTGGCAGGAAAGAGAGGGTTGTTCTGTTCTGGCCACTTGGATTTGTAGTATTTTTTATTTATTTTTTGCTCTCAGCTACCAGACACCCCTTTGTTTATGACTAAATGGTATAACCCGTTGATCTAACAAGGCAAACAAAAACTTTCTGTGCTGCTGTGAGTGCCAGTCAAAGGGGGGGGGGGGGATTACCTTGAGTGATCCCTGATAGATTAAAGAGCGCAAAAGAGATGGGCGATTCTTCGGGCTGCTTTAGCAGCAGGATGACACCGTTTCCTGGAATATGCGTGACTCGTCTGCGGAACTCCGAGATGCCATTTCTCCGTTTTAGGGAGCTGTGTGTTGGGCTCAGACCTGACACGCAGACAGTTTTGGGGGTGTTGAGGGGAAAGCACTTTTAGATCCACTGATGAGCTTGCAGGTACGTTGGTTGTCAACTCACCCATGCTAGGTTTTTATTTATTGAGCAATTTTAGTATTATTTGTGTATCTTAGACCATCTCCGTCCCTTTCCATCCCCCCCCCCACCCCCGTTATGTTGTGTCTCTGGCTCTGAGGACGTCAGGGGGCTCACAGAGTGCAGAGCAGTTTGCCTCTGACCTGAATGCGCTGTGAAGGGGGGGTTAAACGTGAAGGAGGAGAAGAGCAGCCTTGCTACTGCTTCCTCGCTGCCGTGGCGTTTTACTCTGTGGCCGACGCAGCAAGTGGAAGATCTGACGGCAGCTTTCAGAGTTTATACGGTGCATAAGACTTCCCGTGGTTTCACCTTAAAACTGGATCTTTAAAATATATCTGCATGCTTTCCAAGCTGGGATGCCTTTTCAGCTTGAAAGAGCTGGTACCGCTGAGTCAGATTTTTTCATCTTTATTATAAAATAGAAATTTTGCATTTTTTGCATGGGTAAAAAAGTAAAGTCTACTGCAGTTAACGGTTTCAAGCATCAAGTGGAAAATAAATGCAGGCATGTTGTCCTGTCATAAATCATACTTTCTAAGCATTTTAAGGTATTTTATACTACATTTGATATATTTATTAATTATAGTTATCTCTCATTTTTACTTTTTTTCTCCAGCTTCACAGGGTTGGCTTGGCGCAGGCTTAGTGCTGGCTTGGCGCAGGGTTAGTGCTGGCTTGGCGCAGGGATAGCACAGGCTTGGCGCTGGGTTAGCGCAGGCTTGGCGCTGGGTTAGCACAGGCTTGGCGCAGGGTTAGCGCTGGGTTGGCGCAGGCTTAGTGCTGGCTTGGCACAGGGTTAGCGCTGGCTTGGAGCAGGCTTAGTGCTGGCTTGGCGCAGGGTTAGTGCTGGCTTGGCGCAGGGATAGCACAGGCTTGGCGCTGGGTTAGCGCAGGCTTGGCGCTGGGTTAGCACAGGCTTGGCGCAGGGTTAGCGCTGGGTTGGCGCAGGCTTAGTGCTGGCTTGGCACAGGGTTAGCGCTGGCTTGGAGCAGGGTTAGTGCTGGCTCGGTGCAGGGTTAGCGTTGGCTTGGCGCAGGGATAGGGCAGGCTTGGCGCAGGGTTAGCGCAGGCTTGGCGCAGGGTTAGCGCTGGCTTGGCGCAGGCTTAGTGCTGGCTTGGCGCAGGGTTTGCGTTGGCTTGGTGCAGGGTTAGCGCTGGCTTGGCGCAGGCTTAGTGCTGGCTTGGCGCACTGTTAGTGCTGGCTTGGTGCAGGGTTAACGCCGGCTTGGTGCAGGTTTAGCGCTGGCTTGGCGCAGGCTTAGTGCTGGCTTGGCGCAGGGTTAGCGTTGGCTTGGCACAGGGTTAGTGCTGGCTTGGCCCAGGAATAGCGCAGGCTTGGCGCAGGGTTAGTGCAGGATTAGCACAGAGTTAGTGCAGGCTTGGCACAGGGTTAGCGCATATATAAATTGAACTTTAATGATGCTTGTTAGCAGTCTTAAAATATTCAAAGCAGTGAACTTTGGTAACTCACTGTGAAGATTCACTACACTGGAATACTTGTAGTGGCCTCAAAGTGGAAGGGCCCTTATGGGCAGGGCATTCTTCACTCGCCCTCTCCTGTTCCTTCCTCTCTTCCTGTCCCTACCTCTCTTCCTGTCCCTTCCTCTCTTCCCCTCTCTTCCCCTCTTCCCCCTTCCTCTCTTCCTCTCTTCCTGTCCCTTCCTCTCTTCCTGTGCCTTCCTCTTTTTCTCTCTTCCTCTCTTCCTATCTCTTCCTCTCTTCCTGTCCCTACCTCTCTTTCTCTCTTCCTGTCCCTACCTCTCTTCCCCTCTTCCCCTTCCTCTCTTCCTGTGCCTTCCTCTCTTTCTCTCTTCCTGTCCCCTCCTGTCTTCCTCTCTTCCTGTCCCTTCCTCTCTTCCTATGCCTTCCTCTCTTTCTCTCTTCCTGTCCCTTTCTCAGAAACAGGGTTCTGCCATTCCCTGGCCTGCTAGGAGCATCATGCGTTGTTTGATTTGCAGCTCCGGGCTGTTCATTCTCAGAAGAAAGTCATCTATGAGGACAGTCATACTGATATATGGCTCCCTTTGAAGAAATTTGTTTTCTGGTCTCTGTCTCTTCTTCACTCATTCAGTGGAATGGCAGAGACATGTTTTCTTGACTTTACTGGAAAACCTGTTCACTTTTTGGGGTGTGTGGGTACTCCTGCATGTCCTGCCCCAGAACTGCTCCCCTTCAGAGAGGAAAGCCTAACTGTCGGGTCTGATGTGCCTGAGAGATCGATGGAAATCTGGATGCTCTTGGTTAAGCCTGGTGCACACTAGAGAATTTTCAAATCTTAACCAATTTTAAAAACGTGGGAGACCACAGACATAATGACAGATTTAACCGATTTTTAATATTTTAATCGTAAGAACGCACACTCCAGACGATTCAGTCATGACGCAGGACCACACACTTGGCGTTTATACTAAACTATTTCAGAGTGATGATTCCAGGGATTTTTTTAAATTTCCGCAAGCTGATTCCCTGTCTCCATGGAGACCACACTGCCGGCAACGTTACAATAATTACATATATACATAATACGATAATATTGATACTTTTGTTGCTACGTGCAGTTGCCTAACTGCATCGAGTATAAAACAATTTCGTCCACAGAGAACTTCTTCGGTTTCGGCAAGCCGAAAAAAATTTGATTGGTGACTCTTCCCGGTCAGCTCGCTCTCATTGGCTATTGGGGGTTTCTGCTCAATATTCCATCGCTGTTCCTTTCACACTACAGGATTTCAAGTCGTAAATATCAAACATGTTTCATTCGAGATCGGGGACACTCCCATCCAGTCGGTAACATTAAGATTATGTCTGTGAACCCCTCACACTACAGGATCATTTGGGCAGATAATCGGTTCAGACCAGCCTCGGATCGGGAACGCCCCCGCGATTGTCGGGAAGAGCGAATCGGGCACAAAATCGGCCCAATTATCCTCTAGTGTGGGGCCAGCATTAGCAATGCCTGGAGTTCCCCTTGCTTTACTGTGCTTTCCGCCAAAATGCTTTTATTGCTGTTTCCATTGACTTCTGTAATGGCAAGAATATCAACATTAGCCATGTTTCCACTGCAGGAACTTTCCCCAGGAACTAGGAACCTTTTGAGGAACTCAGTGCGTTTCCACCGCAGGGACCAGGGTCTAAATTAAGTTCCGGGGACATTATTTTACCCCCCCAAAAAAGTCCCTGCTCGGGGGGTAGTACTTTCCAAAAGAACAGGAACTTTGGGGGTGGGGCGCAAGCGCTGAACATTTCTGATTGGTCGAGTACTCGCAGCATTTTATTTCAACCGCCATTTAAAAAAATCTGCAGCCGCAAACCGATTTATTGTTCTCATAATAATAACTTGAATTCAAACTTTTATGTTATGCAGCGCAGTAGCCTACTTTTGGTTATAGCCTGCCAACGTCTTGGAACAGATGAGAAATTAAGATTGAGGATTATAACGTGTGCTCTTCTGTTCTTTTCTTGCTGGGACAGCATATTACGTACCAAAACATTTAAACGGTTTAAGTCAGTTGCTGAATATTTTCATCCAGATTTTCTTTGTTAGCCCGTTGTAATTGACTCAAAACGTTTGATACAGTTATGTGAGGTATGCGGTAGTTCTGGTAAATGTTGTTACCAGTTACGAATGTGAATTCATTCTGTCGCCTCACATGTCAAGGCATGGAAGTGAATGTTCGCATAAAAACATAATGAATGTGTTTGAGAGGATATATAAAACAGTTACAATCTGACTATTGGGCTGTTATATCCTGTTTGTTGCATAACAATGGTCAAAGTCAAACTACCAACAAGAGTTTTGCTTGACAACGGCAAAATAATATGCCCAAATGGCCGCGGAAGAATATTCATTTTCATGTTTTTTATTTAAACTCATGTCCTTTTTAACTTACTCTTTTTTCCACTTTTTATGTTCAGCACTTGGAGTTGCATTTGATGTATGACTTGTGCTGTATAAATAAAGTTTGATTGATTGATTGATTTCAATTTCAGGTGATTAAGTCGATAAAAATAAATAAATACTAAAATAACCATATATTAGTCATTGTTGGTAACCCGTTGTATAAGTGGAATAAACCCCTCCGGGCTGTCCTGTTATTGGAAAATAATGTACTTCGGTGGTAGTATGGGGTTACAGAAGAAATCATACGACTGATGGACCAATGACGACATCGCTTTTTCATACGTCAGTGGACGTAGCATACAGCAGCTTTTTTCTTTGTCTTATACAAGTGTTACTTCACAAATAGGTTGGCTTATTGATTTAGATCATTATTTTACATGGCACAGAGAAAAGAAAAAAGCATTTTCATTTAGCCATGAGTCAAAGTTAAGGACAACTGTTGATTGAATCCCAGCTTATAATTAGATGTCAAATTTCTGTTATTTGGTGCGTAGACTATTTTGATATTTTTCTAAATTTTGTATTGTTTATAATAGGTGTTCAGTGTTTCCTCTGGGATTTTTTTCAGCAGCGGGGGGAAAGGGTTTTGTTGTACCTGGGTGGTGTGCGCATGCCGCCGGCGTCGGAGTGAATATAAATAGGTCATTTAAAAATATGAAATAAAATTACATTACATTACATTACAGGCATTTGGCAGACGCTCTTATCCAGAGCGACGTACAACAAAGTGTATAACCATAACCAGGAACAAGTATGACGAAACCCCTAGAGAGAAGTACCGGTCCAAGTACAGGGAACAACCGCATAGTTCAACTTGGACCCTGATGGTTAAACTGATTAACACTAACAACGAGAACGGCAACAACGCAATCTATGGAAAAATAAAAATAAAAATAAATAAAAATACAAGTAGTCGTTAAGACAGTTGATGCGCCTAAGTCACCTATGAAACAGCTGCCTAGTTACAACCCTAAGTTTAGTTATTTACAGGGGGTAAGGGAGGGATTGGGAGAGGTGCAGCCTGAAGAGGTGGGTCTTCAGTCGTCGTTTGAAATGGGTCACAGTCTCAGCTGTTCTGACCTCCACAGGGAGGTCATTCCACCATCGTGGGGCCAGAACAGACAGGAGACGTGTTCTGGAAGTGCAGGTGCGAAGAGGGGGAGGTGCTAGGCGTCCTGAGGTAGCAGAACGGAGGGATCTGGCTGGCATGTAGGGTTTGAATATCTTGTGGAGGTATGCTGGGGCTGATCCCTTGACTGCCTGGTATGCTAGGACCAATGTTTTAAATTTGATGCAAGCTTTAACAGGCAGCCAGTGGAGGGTAGTGAGCAGGGGAGTTACGTGGGAGTGTCTGGGGAGGTTGAAGACCAGACGAGCCGCAGCATTCTGAATGAGTTGCAGGAGTCTGATGGCAGATGCTGGTAGTCCAGCCAGAAGAGAGTTGCAGTAGTCCAGGCGGGATAGAACCATTGCTTGGACCAGGAGCTGGGTTGAGTAGGTGGTGAGAAAGGGACGGATTCTCCGGATGTTGTACAGGAAGAATCTGCACGCCCGGCTTTCCACTGTGATATTCTTGGAGAGGGACAGCCTGTTGTCCATCACCACTCCGAGATTCTTGGCTCAGGGTGATGATGTCACGAAGGTGTCCCCTAGGGAAATGGAAAAATCAAAGAGGGGAGAGGTTAGAGCAGGAATGAAGTTTAGCTCCGTCTTACCCGGGTTGAGCTTCAGGTGGTGATTGTCCATCCAGCTCTGGATGTCCCTCAGGCAAGCGGAGATGCAGGCAGGGACCTGTGTGTCCCTTGGGGAGAAGGAGAGAAAGAGTTGTGTATCGTCAGCATAAGCAGAAAATATATGTGTTTCCTGCATTCTTCGTCAAATAAACAGTAAGCAAATGTAGATGGAAAATTAAAGCTAAATATGTATGTTTTAGCTTTGTAGTTCATTTCAAATTTTATTTGATATTGTATGTTTGTAAACATTAGTAACTGGACTCAACCAATCAATGTCTTTTTTATTTCAAGATTCTTTCTTAAGACTAACTAGTCAGCATCCTCGGCATTCAAAACACTTTCCTGAGCAGTTATGTCTCAGGATTTTACACGGGATACCAAAATACGGAGCCGGCGCGTTTCCCTATTGGAGAAGTCGTGTCTTCAGTGTTTCTATTTAGATGCAGCATAAAATGGGAAATAGGTAACGTTAGCAAAAAAGACAAGAAAGTCTCAGCCATTACCTAACATTAGCATACTTAATAACTATAACTGCCTAGCTAGCTAACGTTATGTTCATTATGTTACCTAATCTAGTTTAACTAACATCACTGCCTAAGTTTATTTGAACTGCTAACATTATATAAAGTCCTGCTTGGTGCAGTGCCACCTTTCCAGCTGTCACTGCATACATTTGGTCTTCTCCTGTAATGTAAGTAAATAAGTTGTGTACACCAGTACTGCAGGAACAGAAATCTGCTTTGCAAATCAATGAAAAATGAATCTTTATTTTCAGCAGCAAATAACACGTCCCACACAAGAAGAGAAGTCAGAGGACAAGATGGAAGAGGAAAAAGGGGACAGAAAGGAAGAAGAAGAAAAGGAAGAGGAGGAAAAAGATGAAAAAGAGGAATCAAAGTAAGTCTAAATTCCTTCCTGAAAGAGGAATCATATAAGTCTAAATTCCTTCCTAACAGAGGTATCAAAGTCTAAATTCCTTTCTACAAAGAAGAATCGGAGGAAGTCTAAATTCTTTCCTTATGTTTCTGTGGGCCCTTCCTTACTGCTCTGTACATAGAATTCCTGCAAAACAAAATTTTCTGTGCGCACGCGCAGGCATGCTAACACTGTTTGAATTTCCATCATCCTTTTGGTTTGCTCATTTACATGCAGGGTTTCCTCCAGAAAAGTTGTTAGGCCCAGTGGCAGTTATCTTTTGACAGGGCCCAGCAGCCCGGCGCGGGCCGGTGGCCAAGTGTCTTTTTTGATGGGGGCCCGGCGCGGGCCAGCGACAGACTGATGGCAGCATTAAGGAGGGCCCTATAGTTTCTGTGATAAAAGAATCACGGACGGAATCGTGGAATTGAGAATTTAAAAAAGCTATAACACAGATTCCATAGGGCCCTACATTAATTCAATGCTAAAAGCTGACTGGAGATTTGAAAATATGACTACGTAATGTGAATGTTGTTATAAATAAGTAATTTATTTAACACACATGTAAAAAAATCAACAACTATTTACAGCATAACAGAGTCTTACAAAGAATCTGACAACAATGTACAGTCTTGGAATGCTGTGTTTTCAACAACAACAAAATAAATAAAATTAAATTAAAATAAATAATATCAAAGTTTTTTGTGCTCTACAAAAAACCTGTATTCAAGTCCTGATTGGCTACTGAATCTTACAACAAGCCTTGGAATACTGGGCACATTTAAACATTGAAAAAACTGTCTAAGGTTTTTTGGCTTTTACAGTAGGCTACCTTGCCTGACCCTCAACAGTAGCGTTTTTTCCCCAAAGATGGTATTTCTAGATATAGCCTAATTTTGCTGCTGTGTTAACACATTTCTATGGTTGCCGGTCAGGCACTCTTCACTGTAAGAAGAAATTTTAGGATTTTTCCGATATTACTTGTGTCGAAAGTGCTGCGACGGAAACAATGATGGATTTACGCTGTAGCCACAGCTGTCCAAAATGTAAACAAGTCAGGCAGTTTTTACGGTCGGGAAAAATTTTAACGTTGTCATGCACATCAATGTCATCAAGCTAACGTTATTAATAAACAAGTTATTTCGATGGCGATTAATCAGTCATGTAATGTTACAATATATCGAACGTTACATTCATGCTACTAGTTTAACGTAACCTACACACTTGCTTAAGTTAATATAAAAAGAATGTACTTACCGACGAGATGAAGTCAAAATGCAGTTTGTAACGAGGTTAGTTAGCCTACTAAATAAAAAATGGTGGCTTGCTAGGTAACGTTAGCTTGTGATAGTTGGAAGCGTCAAGTGTTGAACGTCACTCTACGCACAGTGAGGGTAAAGAACACTGATCTCAGTCTCAGACCTGCTGTTTTCCTATAGTGTGTTCACGTTTTAACCAACAGATGTCGCTGGTGAGCTTTTCAAATGAGCCGCCCCACTGTAACTTGAGGGTAAAGCAGGTGAGCGTTAGCAGGAGCTTGAGGGTAAGGCAGGAGGCAGGAGAGTGTTAGCTGGGGCTTGAGGGTAAGGCAGGAGGCAGGAGAGTGTTAGCTGGGGCTTGAGGGTAAGGCAGGAGGCAGTAGAGTGTTAGCGGGGGCTTGAGGGTAAGGCAGGAGGCAGTAGAGCGTTAGCGGGGGCTTGAGGGTAAGGCAGGAGGCAGGAGAGTGTTAGCTGGGGCTTGAGGGTAAGGCAGGAGGCAGGAGAGTGTTAGCGGGGGCTTGAGGGTAAGGCAGGAGGCAGTAGAGCGTTAGCGGGGGCTTGAGGGTAAGGCAGGAGGCAGGAGAGTGTTAGCAGGGGCTTGAGGGTAAGGCAGTAGAGCGTTAGCGGGGGCTTGAGGGTAAGGCAGTAGAGCGTTAGCGGGGGCTTGAGGGTAAGGCAGTAGAGAGTTAGCGGGGGCTTGAGGGTAAGGCAGTAGAGAGTTAGCGGGGGCTTGAGGGTAAGGCAGGAGGTAGGAGCCAGTTAGCGGGGGCTTGAGGGTAAGGCAGGAGGCAGTAGAGTGTTAGCAGGGGCTTGAGGGTAAGGCAGGAGGCAGTAGAGCGTTAGCGGGGCTTGAGGTGGGAGAGGCAGGAGAGTTTAGCAGGGCTTGAGGTAAGGCGAGGAGAGTGTTAGCGGCGGCTTAGGTCACAGGAGCAAGAGGACAGGGTGAGGGGAGGACGTAGACGGGAAGGAGCCTGGTTTGGCTGCCTCACTTGTCACAGGGACAAAGACAAGGTGAGGCAGGGCGGCGGCAAGGAGCCTCGCATCACCCGCATGACATGCGTAAGCAGGGCCGCGCAGAGGGCCCATCACCCGCTCCACCACACCCGACCGACCGGTGGCCCACCCCCCTCCACCACCACCCACCGAGCCTGGTGAGAAACCCACCCCCCCCCCCTCCACCACCATCCACCGAGCCTGGTGAGGAACCCACCCACCCCCCCCCCCCCACCCCACCCTCCGAGCCTGGTGAGGAACCCACCCCCCCCCCCATCCACCACCCACCGAGCCTGGGGAACCACCCCCCCCCCCCCTCCATCACCACCCACCGAGCCTGGTGAGGAACCCACCCATCCCCCACTCACCACCACCCACCGAGCCTGGTGAGGAACCCACCCCCCCACCACCATCCCCGAGCTGTGAGAACCCCACCCCCACCACCACCCGAGCCTGGTGAGGAACCCACCCCCATCACCCCCACCCCTTCCACCATCCCTCACACCACCCACCAAGCCTGGTGTTGTTTGTGAACAGTTCGCGTTGGGGTTACGCACTCATCTCGATATTCGTACTGAAAACACCACTTCTTTTTGCTCGTCTCTTGTTCGAAAAAGGGTCGTTTTGGAATGGAAAGTTTGAATTTGGAGTGTACTGGCCCTGCTGGCAAGGAACTTCAAGTGGGGTGGCTAGTGGCATTAGCCATGCTAGCTGGCTTCGCTACCATGCAATAGGTTCCTAATCAGAGCTGTTCCTAGCTAGTGTTGTCTAGTTAGCATGCAAAGTGGCCAATGTCGATAATCACCAGATGAATAATGAATTAAGCAAACATTTGAGTGTGAGTAAATAACGGCACTTTTATTTGCTAGGCGCTAGTTAAAACGAGCTTCTGACGGTGCTCGGGGAGACAGCCACAAAGGCAGTTCATCAACCCTGCTAGGCAGGAAGGGGGAGTGGGATGGCCAGCCACATTAGCCCCGCGAGCTACCTAGCTAGCAGCCAATGTTCTTAATCCAAAGTGTTCTTAACACTAGCGTGCTAGCTCAGCGGCTTTTGTTGGACCTTGCAGTTAGATTTACGTAGCATTTTCTTGAAGCTTAACTTGTGCGTTTTCTGTTTTGCCAACTTGCTTTCATTCCTATAAAACAGGGATGGGCAACTCTGATGATAGAGAGGGCCACAAAAATTTTATCCTCACTACCAGAGGGCCAGATTGTGACCGTGCACTTCCACCAGTAGGATACTGTAACCCCATCACTCAATTAGCCAATTATAGCTACTAATTTAATGAAAAGAACAAAATATATACTGGTAATCAGTTTATTATACCAACATTTCTATTTTTCATATTCAAATGCATTTAGTAATGCTTCTATTCATTTAATGAGCTTAACACAGAAACAAAACGTCCACATTCCTGGGTGATATACCATTATTTCAGTGCAATGGGGTCTCAAAAATCATCATCCAATAATGGTACAAAAGTTAACTCCGACACTAAGTGCAACAACTAATATTCATGTTTGTAGTGCATTTCTACTCTGCCCTCCCATTCCATGACATGTTTCAAATAAGCATGCATTTATCTCAAAAGCCATTGACCCTCACCCACAGGTGGATCAGTATAAAGTTCTGTCTTAATGAGATACTTGCGGCCTCTCCTGCTGGCGTACAATAGTCTCAATGTCAATGTCAATGTTTGTGCATCCAATCTGCATGACCTGGAACAGAGTTTCATCTGTCAGCCTGTTTCTCTCTTTTGACTTGATGTGCTTCATTGCTGAGAAGCTGCTCTCGCAGATGTAAGTGCTCCCAAACATGCTGGCCATTGAGAGTGCAAAATCCCTGAGGAGTGGGAAGCGGGACTCGGGTAGTAGTCTCCAAAATGAAATTCCCCTCTCATTGCGCTTTGCTTGAAAGGGGTCTGACTGAGGTTCGCACAGTTCAAGCTGCAACTCTGGGGGTTGCGCACTGACAGCAGCAGAGAGGGGTCAGTGAATAACGCAATTCGTGGCTGCATTGCGTAGAAATCTTGAAAGCGGTTCTTGAACTGCTGCTGCAGTGTTTCTATGTCGGCTCTGTACTTGAGCAATGTTTTCTCGCATTCGGGGACATCTTTGCACATCTCTTCACAGGCGGGAAAGTGTGCCAAATTTGGATGGTCGGATGAAAAGTCTTCTGTGAACAGGGCTAGTTTACGCTGAAATGCAATCATGTGTGCATAGAGATCCGACAGTTTGGCCTCTTCCCTGCAACTGCATATTCAGGTGATTAAGATGCAAGGTAATATCTGCAAGGAAGGCGATGTCGTAGAGAAAATCTGTATCCCTGAGTTTACTGCAGTAAGCACTTGTACCACATCAAATGCTGTCCTCCAAGAACACTGGGATTTCAGTGCGCAGCGCAAAAAACCTCTCCAAGCACTTTCCGCGGCTCATCCATCTGATCTCAGTGTGCATCTGTAAATCCCCATAAGCGGCGCTCACTTCATCCAAAAAGGCTACAAACTTCCTATGATGAGAGACCTGTTCCCCCCTCGAATGAGATTGATAACCTTGGTCACTAAATCCATGACATGGCTGAAGTTCATTGTCTTGGCACAGAGGGCCTCCTGTAAGATCAAAATGAAATAGGATTTAGCCTATGATGAAAAGTCTCACAAAGAATACCCACATTCATAACCATATATTAATAGTTATACAACGGCTTGGCTGAGTACTCAATTCTGATTGGTCCAAGGGTTGGCATTCATTCTCAGTAAAGGGACACCTAGGCCTTTTAACAGTTCTAAAATAAATGCGCTACAAAATCCAGCATTCTAACGCAGTTAAAACAGCACCATTATTCTTTCGATTTTGAATTTTTACACCCCCTCCCCTTTTCAATGTCCAATTTCGCAATTGATGGCAACGCTAAATCATGGTTCTAGTTACTGGCTTCATTTAGGGTTGCCAACCATCCCGCAAAATACTGAATCGTTCCTTATTTGGACAGAATAGGCGTATTTAACTCATGGCAACTGGACGCATTTTCTTCTGTATCTTTGTTAACGATTGTGTTTATTGTAACCGCTGTTTTGAATATAATTCAGTAGTTAGCTAGCTAGCTATCCGGGATAAAAAGCATGCCGTGAGACCATTGACCTAAAACCCAGCTGAATTTTAATATTGGCTAGGTGACAAGTGACGGCGAACATATTATAAATCTAGCTGGCATTCAAAACCTGTTTCAGAGGGTATGGGAGAAACGCTACACTGCGAGACCGCAACATTTTAAAAAGCAAGACAGAGCGAGGGAGATTAATTTGATTGAGTTATGGTTTCATGTAGTTTTCTTAAATAATGTAATGACAAAAATGACCAAAATTGGTGCTAATTGTATGGTATAAAATAAGAAGGAACTATTTTTTCTTGATCGAATCGTTGGTTTCATAGAATTAACGACCAGAGGTTTTTGCTTAACAACGGTGCAAATAGAACTACCAATGAGAGTTTTGCTTGACAACGGTAAAATAATATGCCCAAACGGCCGCGGAAGAATATTTCACTTTCAGCTGATTAAGTCGATAAAAATCAATAAATATTAAAGTAACCATATATAAGCATTGTTGGTAACCCGTTGTCAATTTTAGAGACTAGATCATTTTAGTTTTAAGGACATTTTCCTGGATTTCCTGAAACAGGGCCTGTTTTTTCCAGGTATTTCAATACTTAAATTTCTTCAATTCCAAGCGCTTTGAACCCAAGAGCCTTGTAAGAACCCTGTGTCTCTTTCTTGCCTTCCTGCTCTCTGTTAGCCCTTCAACCAGAGCCAGCCCTGACTGTGAAGCAGGAGCCCGGTGCTAGGACTGGGCGGGACCGGGCCAAAACCCCCACCCCTCCCATGGTAGCCATGGACGCACAGTCACACAAAGGTACGTTACTCCTTATCATAATGCTGCCCACTTTCACTTAATGGCAGTTAGTATACCATACAGCCTGGTGATCTGCATCCTTGGTCAAAACCAGCGCCATTTTAAGTGGTTTACAGCCTTGTTGGCTGTCCTGTCACTGTTCAGTAGAGGGCCCAGGGTGTGAGGGTGTAGGGGTCCGGGGTGTGAGGGTGTAGGGGCCCTGTCCCGGGGCGTGAGGGAGTAGGGGCCCGGGGTGTGAGGGTGTAGGGGCCCTGTCCCGGGGCGTGAGGGAGTAGGGGCCCGGGGTGTGAGGGTGTAGGGGCCCGGGGTGTGAGGGTGTAGGGGCCTGGGGTGTGAGGGTGTAGGGGCCCGGGGTGTGAGGGTGTAGGGGTCCAGGGTTTGGGGTGTAGGGGCCTGGGGTGTGAGGGTGTAGGGGCCCGGGGTGTGGGGGTGTAGGGGCCCGGGATGTGAGGGTGTAGAGGTCCGGGGTGTGAGGGTGTAGGGGCCCTGTCCCGGGGCGTGAGGGAGTAGGGGCCCGGGGTGTGAGGGTGTAGGGACCTGTCCCGGGGCGTGAGGAAGTAGGGGCCCGGAGTGTGGGGGTGTAGGGGCCCGGGGTGTGAGGGTGTAGGGGCCCTGCCCTGGGATGTGAGGGTGTAGAGGCCCTGTCCCAGGGTGTGAGGGTGTAGAGGTCTGGGGTGTGAGGGTGTAGAGGCCCTGTCCTGGGGTGTGAGGGTGTAGAGGCCCTGTCCCAGGGTGTGAGGGTGTAGAAGCTCTGTCCCAGGGTGTGAGGGTGTATGGGCCTTGTCCCGGGGTGTGAGGGTGTAGAGGCCCTGTCCCAGGGTGTGAGGGTGTATGGGCCTTGTCCCGGGGTGTGAGGGTGTAGAGGCCCTGTCCCAGGGTGTGAGGGTGTAGGGGAAGAGTCCAGGGGTAGAAGGCGCGTTTAGTCCCGGACACAAATGTGGAGCCGCGCCAGCGCCCCCCTGCGTGTGGCGGACGGGCCGGCTCCAGCCCTGCGGTGTAAAGGGTTTATGAGAGTATGGATTATGATATGAGAGTATGGGTTATGAGTGGTGTCTCAGTCTGCTGGGTGGGTTTATGAGTATGGATTATGAGCGGTGTCTCAGTCTGCTGGGTGGGTTTATGAGGGTTTGGATTATGAGCGGTGTCTCAGTCTGCTGGGTGGGTTTATGAGAGTATGGATTATGAGTTTATGAGCGGTGTCTCAGTCTGCTGGGTGTTATGGATTATGAGCGGTGTCTCAGTCTGCTGGGTGTTATGGATTATGAGCGGTGTCTCAGTCTGCTGGGTGGGCTTATGAGAGTATGGGTTATGAGCGGTGTCTCAGTCTGCTGGGTGAGATGATGAGAGTATGGATTATGAGCGGTGTCTCAGTCTGCTGGGTGAGTTTATGAGAGTATGGATTATGAGCGGTGTCTCAGTCTGCTGGGTGGGTTTATGAGAGTATGGATTATGAGCGGTGTCTCAGTCTGCTGGGTGGGTTTATGAGAGTATGGATTATGAGTTTATGAGCGGTGTCTCAGTCTGCTGGGTGTTACGGATTATGAGCGGTGTCTCAGTCTGCTGGGTGAGATGATGAGAGTATGGATTATGAGCGGTGTCTCAGTCTGCTGGGTGGGTTTATGAGAGTATGGATTATGAGCGGTGTCTCAGTCTGCTGGGTGGTATGGATTATGAGCGGTGTCTCAGTCTGCTGGGTGGGTTTATGAGAGTATGGATTATGAGCGGTGTCTCAGTCTGCTGGGTGGGTTTATGAGAGTATGGATTATGAGTTTATGAGCGGTGTCTCAGTCTGCTGGGTGTTACGGATTATGAGCGGTGTCTCAGTCTGCTGGGTGTTATGGATTATGAGCGGTGTCTCAGTCTGCTGGGTGGGCTGATGAGAGTATGGATTATGAGCGGTGTCTCAGTCTGCTGGGTGGGCTGATGAGAGTATGGATTATGAGCGGTGTCTCAGTCTGCTGGGTGGGCTTATGAGAGTATGGATTATGAGCGGTGTCTCAGTCTGCTGGGTGGGTTTATGAGAGTATGGATTATGAGCGGTGTCTCAGTCTGCTGGGTGCTCCCTGTGCTTCCAGGTGTCGCTGAGGCCGGGGAGACTTCTCGCTGGACCGAGGAAGAAATGGAAGTGGCTAAACAAGGTGGGCAGACATCTTTTTCTACCCCATTCTGCTTTCTCCTGCTCACAGAGACGTGCGCATGGTCACGTGCGCATTATTATTTCTCATGTGAAGATTGCATTCAGGTTTGGAAACAATAGAGGTAACGTTTAGCATAATGTCTTGGAGATTAGTGTCTCCATTTGTGTCTTATGAAGAAAGGCACTTTGGCCTTTTTGAGATCTCTCTTGAATTGAGTGTAGATGCACAGATTTGGCACTGTGCTCTAATGGCCAATGTAAGCTGGGCTTGGGTGTAGGAGTGTAGTACAGTTCACATCAAGCCTGTGCAGAGATGTACTGGAATAGTACAGTGTTGCAGTGTAAATTTAATGATGAAAACCATTAACACTGCAGTTTTCTTGAGAATATAATTGAAGGCTCAAAGTCTGAGTTTTGAATGTTTGCTAGTCCTTGAACCTGTCTTAGTGAAATGGTTCTTTGATGTGCAATGCCAGAACAGCCAATAGCTGGTGAAGTCTTTTGCAGTATTTTGCATCAAATGTAAGAATTGTTTTTTGATGAGAAAGATGGCTGCCGCACTCCGGAGACCACAGGTGATTGATTGACTTATGGCAAAATCACGGGGGAAACTAGATACAATAAAGTCATGATTACGTATTCCCATTGTGGTCCTGGCTGTACGAGATCTGGGCAGTACAGGCAGGACTGACAGTACATGAGTCAAGAAAAGGAAAATGTCTGTGTGTGTGTGTGTGTGTGTATGTGTGTGGTGAACGAGAGGACAGTGTGTGTGTGTGTGTGTGTGTGTGTATGTGTGTGGTGAACGAGAGGACAGTGTGTGTGTGTGTGTGTATGTGTGTGGTGAACGAGAGGACAGTGTGTGTGTATGTGTGTTGTGTGTGAACAAGAGGACATGTGGTGTGTGTGTGTGTGGTGAACGAGAGGACATGTGTGTGTGTGTATGTGTGTGGTGAACGAGAGGACAGTGTGTGTGTGTGTGTGTATGTGTGTGGTGAACGAGAGGACAGTGTGTGTGTGTGTGTGTGTGTATGTGTGTGGTGAACGAGAGGACAGTGTGTGTGTGTATGTGTGTGGTGAACGAGAGGACAATGTGTGTGTGTATGTGTGTGATGAACGAGAGGACAGTGTGTGTGTGTGTGTGTGTGTGTGTGTGCATGTGTGTGGTGAGCAAGTGGACAGTGTGTGTGTGTGTGTGGTGAACGAGAGGACAGTGTGTGTGTGTGTGTGCATGTGTGCGGTGAGCAAGAGGACAGTGTGTGTGTGAATGTGTGTGGTGAACGAGAGGACAGTGTGTGTGTGTGTGTTTGTGGTGAACGAGAGGACAGTGTGTGTGTGTGTGTGTGTATGTGTGTGTGTATGTGTGTGTGTGTGTGGTGTGTGTGTGTGTGTGTGTATGGTGTGTGTGTGTGTGGTGACGAGGAGTGTGTGTGTGTGTGGTGAACAGAGGACAGTGTGTGTGTGTGTGTGTGGTGAGCAAGAGGACAGTGTGTGTGTGTATGTGTGTGTGTGTAGGAGTGATGCGATGTGTGTGTGTGTGTGTGTATGTGTGGTGAATGAGTAAAAGCAATATGCTCAATACTGTGCTTGAGTACAGGAATGAACCAGCGTAGTTCATAGAGCTGTCAGAGAACTAAAACTAAGGGGAAAAAAACCATCACGTAGACTAGCCCTCCAGGACTGGAGTTGTGTACCCCTGCTTTAAACTGATCATTGGTCTCAACCTGTTTTCATTCATTTTCCCTGATTAACCAGTGTGCCAACAATTTGAATAATCCATTGCCATGTCAACAAACAACTTCTTCACATCGTTCTAGTTAGTTACATGTGAAATTCAATTTAGAAAAAACAGTTTTAATCAGTGAGTACACGTAACAAAAAAATGCACCATTCATTGTATCTTTTATTAATTTTATTTATTTATATCTTAAAAGTTCTATGTTTATTTAATGTTTGATGTTCACTCCTGTGTAAATCTTTGTAATCAGCACCCCACTGAAAGTGGCTAAATGACTGCACGGCAAGCTCCTTTGACTTTTGTAATTGGCCTTAACCTTGAAAGATTCTGCTGCCTCTTTTTCAAGCATGGTAATTAGGGTGATTAACCCTTTGAAGAGCAGGTTTTTTGGAATGTTTTTTTTTTTTAATTCAGTGTTCCAAAGCTTGTTGCTTTCAGTTGCCAGTAGTGATTGTGACACCAGCATTGGAATGTTCATTTAAGAATTTGTGTGTTTTTACACCTGAATGGGTTAATGCAGGTCTTAGAGCCCTGTGTTCAGCAGAGCAGGAGGCAGCAGAGCTGGCTGTACGGGGCATAATTGGGCATGTCTCTCTGGGGAGGTACACACGGTTGTTTCCTGTGTTTGAGGGACATTGTTCACACTCTTTGGGACGAAGGTTTGGAGCAGGGCGGTGTGACGTGAGCGCTGCGGACACCAGGACACAAGCTCAGAGGATCAGGGCCAGAGGATCAGGTTCGGCCGTAGGCCTGACACTACCAGGGACAGATGGGTGTGAAGGGGGCAAGGCTTTGCACGCACGCCTTCAAAATAAAGATTAGGATTTCCCAGGGTAGGCCTTGATACGATGATCAGTGCAATGTTTAAAAAGTGGACCTATTTAGACCTATTCAGTTTCATATTGTTTCATGCATTGTAGACAATCATAAGTAAACACATAATGCATACATGTACAGACTCATTCACACATGTTCTTAAACTGGAATCTACAATAATCATAACCGTGGTGGTTATAGATGCCATTGCATTAATTGTAGAGTAAAGGGCTATCTCATCTCCTGCCACCCAGTCATTCCCTCATTTGTCTGGCTTGATTATTGTTCAGAATGGATGCCGTGTATCGGCTGGATGCTGATTGTTGGAGCTGTTTGTGGTCAAAGCGTTTTGAGATCTGTGAAGGCACTGTGAGTGCTGTGATTATAACCTGGAGCCCTGCTGCGGTCTGTTCTGGCCGTGCTGAGCATGTGAGCCTGACTGCAGGGCTTCCTGACCTCAGTTTGACCTCGCTGTGCTAACAGGCTTAGCAGAGCACGGGCGCAACTGGACGGCCATCGCCAAGATGGTGGGCACCAAGAGCGAGGCGCAGTGCAAGAACTTCTACTTCAACTACAAGAGACGCCACAACCTGGACAACCTGCTGCAGCAGTACAAACAGGTGCTGCTGACTGATGCCCCGCCCCCAATGGCCAGCGAGAGCCTCAGCCAATCCCTGCCTGTTCTCTCGTACAGCACTGCCATTTTTAATTTATGCCTATGAAGCAGCAGAGTGTGTATGTTGTTATTATTCAGTTTGAATATATGTTATTATTCTAATTATTATTATTAGCTGTAGTAGTAAATTATCAAGTATTATTATTAGCAGTAGTAGTAGTAGAATATTGAGTACTGTTAT